>NC_136969.1:10505365-10625979 GCF_032717465.1 Coenobita brevimanus
ACATCGCTATCAGTAGGAGGCATAGAAGTTCTCTGCTAGATGTTCATGTTAAACGGGGAGTGGATATTGGTAGTGACCATCAACTCAGCATTGCAAAAATAAGGTTTAAACTTAAAAATCAGAAGAAGGAAAAATCTGGTGTTGGTAGATACGATATTGTTAAGCTTAGAAGGGAAGGAGAAGAAAAGGAGGAATTCAAATTAGAATGCAGAAATAGGTTTTTGGTGTTGGAAACGTTGGAAGAGGGGGAGAGAAGTGTAGATGAGATGTGGGAGGATGTGAACAAAGTTTTGCATGAGACTGCTGAATGTACGATTGGAAGGAGACATAGATTCAGGAGAAAGAAATGGATATCAGAGGAAACGTGGGATATGATAAAAAAGAGAGGTGAGGCTAAATTGAGGAGTGAGATGCAATGCGTTGATGAACGAGAGATTGAATTAGCAAGAGCTGCGTACTGGAGTTTGAATTCAGAAGTAAGAAGGTTAGCTAGGAGAGATAAAAGAAGATGTGTGGATGAAAAGGTTGCAGAGACTGAAATCTTAATAAACAAAAATGATGGACAGAGTCAAAGAATAGCATATGAATCGATTAGAGAACTGAGTGGTAATGCAGGTAAACGCAAGGAAATACCAGTTAGAGACAGGGAAGGAAATTTATTGACCAAAGATGGAGATATTAAAAATAGATGGAAAGAGCATTTTGAGACAGTTCTTAATAGACCAATACCACCAGAAGAGGATATACCATCTGCTCAGGAAGATTTAAATATAGAAACAGGAGAGTTGAGGCTTGCAGAAGTGGAGAAAGCAGTAAAACAGTTAAAGAATAATAAGGCACCAGGGGAGGATGGTTTATTTCCGGAAATGTTTAAAGTGGAGGGGGATAGATTAATAATCATCTTGACCAAGCTATTCAATAAGATATGGGTGACGGGGTTACTACCATCAGTTTGGAAGAATGGTGTAATTGTTAAAGTTCCGAAGAAGGGAGACCTGAGTGAATGTGGTAATTGGAGGGGAATCTCTTTGTCACCGATAGCTTTGAAAGTTTTCAGTAGAGTGTTGTTAAAATAGGTTGGAGCCGGTGGTTGAGGGTATTCTGAGGGATGAACAGGCTGGTTTTAGAAAGGGACGTGGTTGCAATGATCAGATCTTTATAGTTAGGCATTTGATGCAGCAAGTTAATGAAATGAGAGTACCGTTAAGTCTTTGTTTTGTTGATTTTGAAAAGGCTTTTGATAGTGTTTCGAGAGAGACTATGGGGAAGATCATGAGACATTATGGAATACCAGAGGAGTTTGTGAGGGTCATTATGAACATGCATGAGGACACATTTTGTAAAGTGATGGTTGATGGTTGTCTGAGTGATTCGTTTGAGGTCAAGTCCGGAGTAATTCAAGGTGGTGTTCTATCGCCTTTACTATTTATATTGGTCATTGATTACATTATGAAACGCGTTGGAACAGAAACCGGTGCAGGTATACTTTGGGGAGAGAACAGGAAACTTTTGGATTTAGATTATGCAGATGATATAGTTTTGATTTGTGATGGGCCAGAAGAGATGCAGAGAGTGTTGGACTGTTTGGTGGGTGACGGTCGCAAGGTGGGTTTGGTTATTAATTGTGGAAAAACTGAAATAATCAATATGAATATGGAAAATGCGCAGGAATGTGTAATTGGAGGTATGGTTGTAAAGCAAGTTGATAGGTTTAAATATTTAGGTACTTATTTAGCCAAGGATGGTTCTTTGAACTTTGAATTCGAGGAAAGGTTAAAGAAGGCTAATCAGGCAATGGGAATGCTTAAAAATATTTGGAATAATAAAATTTTTTTTGTGCATACAAAAATCAAACTTTATAAGGTAATAGTTAGGAGTATCTTAATTTATGGACACGAGTCTTGGTACAGCACAGTGACTATGGAAAATAAATTCTTGGTGTTTGAAAATAAAGCACTTAGAAGAATATTAGGAGTTAAGTGGTGGGAAAGGATACCAAATAGTAGTAGAGAAATAACGGGAGTGCAGCCGATCGATGAATATGTTAGATTCTCACGATGGAAGTGGCTAGGACATGTGTATAGGAGATAGGGAATAGTACGAGGTACACCAGGGTGGGTGGCACTTGGTAGGAGAGGTAGAGGAAGGCCAAAAGAGACGTGGGTGAGGACAATGAGACGGGAAATTGGAGATGAGTGTTGGGGAGATCTTGAGGAGGTAGCACAAGATAGGAGGATGTGGTGTGAGTTCATCGAGGCCCTATGCATCCCCGAGGGTGCCACAGGAAATGATTGATTGAGTGATTGAACTGAACAAGACACAGTTTCTGTTCATTACGTCAATGGTGAGCCTTTTTCCAGAGAAAATGATGAAGAAGCCATCCTTCAAAGTTTCAGAACAACGACTGCTAGAAGTCACACGTGCTTGTGTTCGTCTATTTGTTGTTTTTGGGAGGCCCTGAGCTGCCAACTGTTTCCCTCCAGGATTGCCAACCCTTGCGGATGAATACAAGCAGCCGTCCCGACGTTGGGGAGCTCCCTAAAACCACTCGGAACGATTGTGAAATCGGAAGGTGATTTTCGTTTGGGCCCAACCTATGTTCGGTCCCGACAGGTTAGGACTGACTGTGAAAACGGCCTTAAGAGGCACCAGGAAGCCCCACGGGTCCACATCAGGTCGACCACGGGCAGCGAGAATTAGATAATTTCCCATAAACACAAGTGGAGAGTAGTCTATCCACTGGTTTCTGGATATATCCATGAAAATTGGTCCCGGAGTAAACTCCACTTTTTGAAATGTGTCTTTGTAAAAGATAATGAAGAACTGTAGAATAATGTATGTCGGAATATATTCCATAAAAGTTTGGCCTTTGCCACGTTATAGTATGATGAGTAATTCGTGAGAAGGCTCACAAGTCGTTATCTTGACTCAATATATTTACTGTATTGATCTTGACTTATTATTTCATGAGAAATTGTCAGCAAGCCAAACATTTGAAAGGGAAACTGACAAAAAAAAAAAAAAGTTTGAGCAGATGTGTATGTGAAATATGAGGATCAAATTTTTTGTACGGAAAAATACAACTACTGTACAGTGTTGAAAGCAGTAGGAAGATAATCATACTATTGTATCTACCTATGATAAGGTTGATTGATAAAAATATTAAATTACATAAATTGCAGGTCAACAGAGACTGGTTTTAATAACAAATAGAAAAAAGGGGTAGCGAAAAAGAATGTTAAAAAAAAATGTTCAAATTATATTGGTGAGAATGGCGCTACTACGTGTCCTTAGGTAAAGATTAATCGGTTCACAGATGCTATATATACCCTAGTTCTAATTTGGCCAAAATGCCATTCCATACTGAAAAGTTTGCAATAAGAAATTAGCACTAGAAAAGAACGCTAGTGATAGGGCAGTCTTATGAAAAAGAGGGAAGGGGTAACATTGTCTTTTTCTGCCATCGAGCTATCTTCAAAAGGACGAAAACCTGAGCCAAGCTGAGGTAAACGAACTATAGAACTGACCTCACGTGTAATGAGTCCCATCATGCCTGTCCAAGTCCCATCGCTTTGCAGTAAGCCTCAAGTCCTGTCAGGGGATATAACCTATGCGTATCTGTCAAAGGGACGTGATTTAAGTACCTTTGATGATAATGTAACCATTTCCATAGCAAAATATAAGTCGAGAGGGAACATTCACATTCATATTTTGTTTTTAACTTAGGGCAAGCTGTGCAAGAAACCAGCGTTTATTTATCAAACCCAAATATTTCCAGTTAAACATACAGCGTATTAAACCAAATGTGCATTAATAGCTCACGGGAAGTTCAGATAGTGGACAGCATCTGCATAATGTTCCCCGCTGACCCCCCGAGGTTGAGTCGTTTGTCCTCTTGTGCCGTGGGGTTATCCACTGTAAATGCCACCTGTGCCACTAACTCTTCTGCTGTCACTGGCAAGTGTGGCCGGTGCGGGAACTGCGGCGAAATGGTGTTCGGTATAGTGTTGACTAGTAATGTCACTTGGATTAATATATTCGCTCTGGCAATGCATTCTTCATTATAATAGTATGATTATATGTTTATGTATTACACACAAAACAGAACCTGGAGATTATAGGCTTTTGTTTTCCAGTATCAGTTGTGCTTACTTTCTTCAGTTAAAGAAAACAACCGCAGTGATCGACCTTGTTGTTGCTTAATGTTGTCATAACCTAAGGTGATTCAGATCGTTAAGAATGATTAAGATTCAGGCTCATTTAAGTTTATTTAGATTCGAGACAGCTGTTTACATACAATTATGTAAACCACTGTCTCTACTTTTTTCACTAACTTGTCCTAAAACTTTCACTACCCATCTTGAATGCTGAGTTATAACAATAGATCAACACTCGAATATGATACTAATCATGAAGAGGTGTTGTGGGATGGATGTAGAGCTGTAGTATTGTCTTTTTCTGCCACCGAAGTATGTGAAATAAGCTGCAAAAGGACGAAAAACTGATCATAGTTATGGTTTTAAAAAAGTAGTTACTGTATATTCAAGCACAATTCAGTCCACCCAAATCATTTAGGTCGCTGACGTTGGTTGTGTCATTTAGGTCCAAATACGAAAATCCAGGTTTAATTAGTCCCATTTTGGTAATTTCACCCTTTCACAATATTTATTTATTTATTGTCTCTTCCCCTGTAGGAATCATGAGATCTTGCACCATCTCTTATGTAGTATGCGAGTCGGTAATTTCCGGCAATGTAGTAATAATAATAAGACATGTTATCATGCAAGATTTATCATGTATGCAGCTCAGTGTCTCTGTGTTACAGCAGTATTTTACAGGATCGTTGTCGACACACAATGTTTACCGTTAAAACTTCTTGAGGAAAAGATCTGATGGATGAGTGAAAGTTAGACGTCGATCGCTAGTCCATGATGCCACTTGTAACGGCCTAGATTCTGGGTCGGTGAACGGCAGCCATGAGAACACTTTGCTTCTGTTGATGAAAAAGCAATCCGTCCATTAATTAAAACTCAGAATTATCGACTACTTACTTTGTGTTCTTGTACGGTTGCAACTAATAGGATCAGGTCAATTATTTATGAAGATGTTCAATAATGTGAAAAGCTTGAAAGACTCCGACCATTTCACTGGATTTCAAAATTCATTGCTTGTAGTCTCGATACTTACAATGGAGTAATACTTATGTTGGCAACTGTATACGGATAATAATTCTCGTTACCTGAAGACTGGCAAGGTATCGTCCACAACAGCAACAAGAGAATTGGTTCGTGAGAGAGACCTGTCAAGGTGGGAAAGGTTCTGGAGTTGGAGGAGAGGGATGCGAGTGAATACGAGCAGTTTTGTTTTTTGGACCAGCAGGGAGGTGGCTCTTGAAGGAGGACTCTGAGAAGGCGGCGAGGAAGGCTGGCTGATCGCTCACCACCACCATCGTCACGCACCACAACGTATCACCAAGCTAATTGTGCCAACATGAATAATATCACGAAACTAATAGTGCTAACATAAATTGTATCACAAAGCTAATGGTGCTGATTTAAAAAAATATCACGAAGCTAACGGTGTTAATACGAATAATATCACAAACTTATTGTGCCAACATAAATATCAGGAACCTAATGCCAACAAGAATATTATCACGAAACTAATTGTGCCAACATGAATAATCGTCTGACAACGATTTACACCCATCGAATAATCTGTACAATCCTGGCTTTCGCTTAAATCACCGGTTTGTCCTCGCCCTAAGTTCTCGTAGGTGGTCCAGTAACTGAAACAGGTATCTCTTGGGTGTGGGCCAAGTATACTTCCGATACACAGAGCCAGCTCACAGGAATACTTAATTAACCAAACTGTTTTATGTCTGGTTCCTTCAGCCTGATGACGTCTTTCTGTGTTTCATCCCGGCTACAGCAGTCAAAAGGGAACACAAAGACGTCTACGAGAATAATAATATTTAGACGTGTGTTTCAATGCGCGAATATTTTCAAAGAACTCTGAATTATTGTCTCCAGAGACCAGTTTCTTCACCCTATATCATCTACATCCTGTGGCCACATACCTGTCGAGTTGTAGATATACTCTGTGAGAGCTGTTTGTATGTCATGCTGGTGTTTTGTTCAATAGTCTTCACCTCAAATACTCCGACTCCCCATGGAACATGTAAGTGGGCTAGATCTTGAAAAAGAACACATAATGATAAATCTTTCTTATTCTTCACAACTGAAACAACAATACATTAAATATATTAGCTACAAGTATCACAATTTTGACTTTGAGCAGACCTTAGTTTATCTAGTTCATTCAACAGCACAGAGAATTAAAACCGAAAATGTGAATACTTGTATCGTACAGTAAAGTAAGAAATGACCTAATACTTTTGACCCTATTAGACTTTTCTGTTGAAGCTTCATGCAGTTTTTACATTGTTGCTGTGATTACTTACTTGCGTCATGAAGATCGACCATGGGGAGCCATATGTCAGCAGTAGGACAGAAAAGTAAGAACACCGCTCTATGGCCAACATGTCATCCAGTGCTAGGCGGCTGTCCATTGATGCTATGGTCGTGTCTGACAAATACGAGGCTGGATAAAAGCATACTTCTTTAGTACCATTTTTAGTACAAGTGTTATAGTATTACCCCTGGGGGTAGGGGGTTTTTCAAGAATACTCCTCCAGTATCCCTGCTTGTCGTAAAAGGCGACTAAAAGGGTTGGCGGAGGGTTAATGCTCCTCCCCGGAAAACAACTAACTAAAAAAACAGACAATAAGCCTCGGACAAGGACTGACCAAACGATAACGACCAAGGACCGGACAAAGGACATGGTTATCGGAACGTGGAATGTAAGGGGAGCGAATGTGAGGTGAAAGAGAGAGAGATTGTCCAGGTGCTTGATGGTGCGAAAATGAATGTATATGGAATGACTGAAACAAAATGGAGAGGAGAAAGTGTGAGAGAATGGGAGTATGAATGGGGTATATGTGCAGGAGTAGGTGAGAATGAGAGGGCAAAGGAAGGAGTATGTATAGTTGTGAGTAAAAGGTGGAAGAAGAGCATAAGACAGTATGGATCAGTTGGGTCAAGGATTGTGTGGGTAAAGATGAAAGTTGGAATACAAATGTGGGCGATTGTGTGTGTGTATGCGCCAACGCAAGATCGTGCTAGAAGAGTGAGAGAAGAATTCTGGACAAATGTAGAAGTGTGCATGGAAAAGTTTGGAAGGAATGAGAGAGTGTTTTTGATTGGTGATATGAATGGTAACGTTGGGAATGTGAAGGTGGATGGAATAGTTGGTGAGTGGGATGTGCCTGCTGAGATAGATGAGAATGGGAGTCCGTTAGTGGACATTTGTGCTGGGAGGGGGTTGGTGATAGCCAATACCCTCTTCAGGCATAAAATGATCCACAGGTATTCATGGCGAGTGATGAGAAGGGTGGGGGGTGAACTGAATGAAAGGAAGGCAATGATTGATTATGTGTGTGTGGATGAAAGGATGCGAAGATGTGTAATGGATGCAAGAGCTCATAGAGGTTGGGGGAGTGGACTTTCTGACCACTGCTTGGTGGTGGCCAGAATTAGAATTCAAGTAAGATGGAGGAATAGAAGGAGGGAAAGACGAGAGGAAGGAGTAGTTGCAAGGAGAGTGGAAAGGTTACAAGAGGATGAGAAAAGGCAGAGTATAAGAGAGAAGTGGAGGAACGATTGGGCAAATATGAATTGGAGCAGATGGGAGACGTGGAAGGTGTGTGTAGGATTTTTACAAAAGAAATATGTGCAGCATGTGATGTGGTGTGTGGAAGGAAGAGAAGACGGAGGGGGGTGCAAGGAACAGTGTGGTGGACTGAAGAGGTGAGACAGGCTGTGGCACAAAAGAAGAAAGCATACAATGAATGGATGAGAAATAGGGGCGTGGAAGAAGTTGAGAGGCAGAAGAGAGAGTTATATGTAGAAAGGAAGAGAGAGGTGAAACGATTAGTAAGAGAGAGTAAGAAGAAAGTGGATGAGGAATTTGGAAGGAATTTGAGTGTAAAGTGGAGGGACTGTAAGAAAATGTTCTGGAAAGAGGTGAAAAGAGTAAGACAGGGTGGAAGTGATGTTAGCAGGGGAATGAAAGATAAAAATGGTAGATTACTATTGGAGAAGGGAGAAAAAGTGAGCAGATGGAGAGAACACTTTAAGGAATTGTTGAACATAGAGGATGGAAGTAATGCGAGTATAAGTGGCTGAGGAATGGCTGGGAGAAGGAGGGAGGTGAGAAGACAGGAAGAAATCAGTAGGATAGAAGTTGCGGAAGCAATGAAGAAAGTTAAATTGGGGAAAGCCCCAGGAATTGATGGAGTGTGTGGTGAAATGCTGAAGCATGGGGGAGAGATAGTAGTAGAATGGATGTGGAAGATGTGCAGATTGGCCTGTGAGGAAGGTAGAGTCCCGGAGGATTGGAAGTCAGGTATGATTATTCCCTTGTACAAAGGAAAAGGGGAAAAAGAAGTGTGTGGTAATCAGAGAGGCATTTGTCATATTAGTATAATAGGAAAAGTTATTGGTAGGATACTTATTGACAGACTTAGAGAAAGAACAGAGAAATTAATTGGAGAAGAACAGGGAGGCTTTAGGAAGGGAAGAGGTTGTGTAGATCAGATATTCATTCTTAGATCTTTAGTGGAAAAGTTTCTAGAGAAGAGAAAGAAGTTGTATGCGGCTTTCATGGATTTGGAGAAAGCATGTGACAGGGTGGATAGACAAGGATTGTGGAAAGTGTTAAGAATATATGAAGTAGATGGGAAGTTGTTGAATGCTGTGAAGAGTATGTACGATGGTGCGAAAGCTGCAGTGCGTGTGGATGGTGAACTAAGTGAATTTTTCTCTTTGAAAGTTGGGTTGAAACAGGGATGTGTCATGTCTCCATGGTTGTTCAATCTTTACATGAATGGGGTAATAAAAGAGGTACAAGGTAGGGTAGTGGATGTTGGAGTGGCCCTGGTGAGAGAGGGTAGTGTTTGGAAACTCCCTATACTGTTGTTTGCAGATGATACTGTGTTGTTGAGTGAAGACGAAGGGGAGTTGCAATGCTTGGTGGATGAGTTTGGGAGAGTGTGTAAGAAACGGAATCTAAAGGTGAATGTAGGGAAGAGTAATGTGATGGTCTTTGAGAGAGGTGAAGTCAGTGAATGTACAGCGAGGTTGGATGGTGAGGAATTGGAAAATGTAAGTACGTTTAAGTACTTGGGTAGTGTGATGAGTAAGGATGGAGGTTTGGAGGGTGAAGTGCGTGAAAGGGTACAGCAGGGAAGAAAGGTTGCTGGTTCTTTGAAAGCAGTGACAAGAAACAGGGAAGTGAGCATAGAAGTGAAAAGTTACTACATGACAGTATTGTGATACCAACTCTAACGTACGGAAGTGATGTTTGGACGTTGTTGGAAGGACACAAGTCAAGAGTGAGAGCAGTGGAAATTAGTTATTTAAGAGGAGCCTGTGGAGTCACATGGAGAGACAGGCTGACGAATGAGGATATAAAGGAGCGTTGTGGTGTGGATGTGGATGTGATAGGAAGCGTTATGAGGAAGACACTGAGGTGGTTTGGCCATGTGGAGAGGATGGAGGGTGAAAGACTGACGACGAGAGTGTATGTGAGTGAGGTGGAGGGGGGAAGAGGGAGGGGGAGGCCGAGGATGAGATGGAGGGATGGGGTGGAGAGGTATATGAGAGAGGGGGGTGTGAGTTGGGAGCAGGGCAGTGAGATGGCGGGGGACAGGACGACTTGGAGGCGATTTGTTTGTGGCCACCCCAAACGGGATTGAGGCGTCTGGCAATAGATAGATAGATAGTTATAGTATTTGTTTGGCAATATGCACCGAAATCAACCTTTCATCCACCAATGTCTTCTCTCTGCTACGTAAAGCTGCCGGTAGCCAAAATATACTAAAAGCAACGCAGCGAAAAGCACGAAGAAAATCATATTCAGTCAATCAGTGAATACTAATTGGAGAGGTTATAGTAGGTTGCATAGTTTATATTCGTTTTATATTAAAACTCTAACTACGAGTAGCTGTGTAGTTACGGATAAACAGACCTTCAAAGATCAAAGCTCCCTAGGGTTACAGTCGCTTGAAACTTCCGATAATCCATCATTAATCGGATTTCTGTGTACCTCTTTTTTTCTTATCGTAAAAAGCAAGCAAATGAAATAATTAAATACAACAAAATAACTTGATATTTGGTGATGTACCACGTAATGCCTCCGCATTGTTGAGATATTTTACGACCTCTCTGGCACGCCTTCACCACCACCACATCTATTTCTTAAACAAACCTCCACCGTAACAATCCTTGGGCCAGCTTCTTTATGAAGCTGTAAATCTTCTCCTCGTAACTCAAGGTATGTTTTTTGCATTAGGAATAACAGACGTAAGACGGCACTCTTCTTTGTTTATTCGTTCTTTTTAAAAAAGTGACCACAATTTTTCTCTCATGACTTAAAGATTTGTTTTTCAGAAAGAAGAACAGATAAGAAAAAATTTGTAATATATGCTGCAAAAGCTAATCCAAGTTAGGAGAGGGAGTTGGTCATAAGTTTGTGAAGGCAAATTATGACCAACAAACAAGAAAGCAAAATCAATCTGTGGTTTATGCAAGTTCCTCCTTATATTTTCCGTGTTGATGTACATTTCCTGGATGAGGAAAGTTACTTAGTTTTCTCCCCATATACATGTGTGTCTAAAGCTACAAAATTGTTATACGAAACTCACTTCCCTAATCTTCCAAGCATTGTTACCAACACATACGTCAGGTGTCTGATAAGCTTCATGACATGATATTCGAAGGAAAATAGACTTTATTCAACATCGCATTTCTATTATTGTTTTCATTACACATTAACATATATAGCACTGCATATTACTCCTATACCATTATGTAAGAAAAATACTTACACTGTTTAGAAATGTTTTTGTTCCGTTAACCCATTATCTCCCAGAGTTCTTGCGGAAACGATTTTGCTAGGCATACCGCCCTCCGCCTGCCGGCTCAAAGTTTCGAAGCTCATAGTTCGCTATCCCGGGGTTCCCTTCTTTATTAAATTTTGAAAATGCCCTGTTCCGTCCTATATTTAGGACACTGGGCACAAATGGGTCAATTTCGTTTACATCAAATCTTCATAGTCTGGGAAACCTTTTAAATAAGAAGCAGGTGAGAAAGCCTGGTTTAGCATTCCAGCCAAGTAAAAAAAAAAAAAAAAATAGTTAATTTATCACCTAACGAAGAAGCACAAGCAAGTCTGAAGCCCGTAATACCAATTTTCCGAGGAGGAAAAAAATAATAAAAGAACGTTTGGTATGGCACGTGAAATACAGATTCTTCATAACTTGCCTAACCTTGAACAACATACATAATCGTTCTGAAAGTGATGGAAAATAGATTTTCAGTATACATTAAAACTTAAATGCCTACTGAAAGTATTATGCAATGTATTTATTACATACGCAGTGTAATGAAAACCTCAGCATAATGGTGGTGGCTTTGGGATGTAAATGATCAATTAACTGAGAACTCATACAACTGAGACAACAAATGAGATCTCATGTCTCTCACCTCACTTCATTCAGCTTTTTGCCCTGCCCAGCTTTGGGTAACAAGAGCCACATTTAGGACAGGTATCACACTTTTCTGCTTTAGCCCGTTTATTAAAGAGACGCAAATGAATTTACATGAAAGAGAACTTTATCTTTTCCTTGGCTCCTGCTAGTTTTTCTGTATGAACGACAACGAAACTATGGCACATGAAGTCTTGGCAATTTATGATCTTGATACAGAACATAGGACCAGTTCACTCGGCTGTCATACACAGAGAGTCGGTCTGTATGGTTTGGCATGAAATGTTTCAAAGCTGAAGCGGTTTGTAAAGTTACTTTTCATGGAATTGATTATGAGTACTTCAGCTTTACGTTAACGTGAAACCTAGTGATACCTGCACAGATAAGGGTACTTAGTATATCCACAGTGATAATGGAAATTTGTTTGTACTGATCTGAGATTTATTTCAGATAAATATAACTCGTCATGGTGCAATGCTATGGGATAGAACGCTTTTATACGGCTGTAAACTGCTCTGTAGTGTTTCCCTTTACTAGGTCAGCCAGTGCGATGTCTGTTCCCAACGTGTTCCTCCTGCTTCCACCGCCTGAGCCACCTGCAGACAGTGGTGATGCTGAACCCGGTTACCCAAGCTATGGCACGAGCTGACATGACCCTCACCCACAAGCAGATGAAGTTGTTCCGTTCTGTCAGGGAGGTTCGCGTGAGGGCTGCTGTGTTTCCATGTTCTAAGAGAGATATTCAACAATCAGTTATAAAATAGGACTTTGTCTTCCTGGTTACTTTGTATCAGGTGTAGGACGTACAATTTGTTGTTCCTTTTGTGTATGCCCTTTGCCACTGGGACTTTTTCACCGCACTTCTGTTGCTGCTGGATTAATTTTATTCAGTATATTAGTAAACTCTGTGATGAAAGCCATTTATAAAACTGATTCATTTCGAAAAACCTCTTCTGAGTTAAATACCTTCTCAATGTAGGGGAGAATTTAAGAAAGTCCTGAACTATCTTTGGATATTGAGAGACAAGTTTGGGTACTGGCAGAAAATTTTGGTTATAATCACTGCTCGGCAATTTTTTTAATCCATAATATATTTGTTGTAATGAGGACCATCCATTAAAAAAGAAAGTTACTTTGCCATATAGACTGTAACTTGAGGCCTACCTAGGATGGACTGTGACAAGAACTTTACTGGTTCTCTGCTTCATATCCCGAGAAACACCTAGTAATCTCTCCATCCCATGAAAGGTGAGGGAAATTGTAGCAGGTTAATGAAGAATGAGCATAAAACAGCAGTAGGTTATAAACAACAATAGTGGATCGAAAAATGCCAAGAAACAACAGGAACTAGTCCTTATACAAGTCTTTAAGCTACAAAAACAATTCTCTAAGTACCCCCCCAAAAAAGCTAAGCAACAGAAACAAACCTTAAAACAACAGAATCATATTTCAAAAAAACACATACAAACCTCAAAGCAACAGAAGCAAATCTCTCGGCAAAATAAGCAAACCTCTAAGCAACTGAAACAAACCCCTAAGCAACAGAATACATCTTAGCAACAGAAACAAACCTCAGATCAAGAGAAACAAACCTCTAAGCAACAGAAACAAATATCTAAGCAAGAGACAAGTTGGTACTTAGAGACATGTAAGCTGGTATGACCGAGCTGCTTTATCACACACTCTCAGGATCTGTGTTGTGGGTTATGAAAGAAAAATGATCCATGGGTACCACAAACATCACTTACTCTTTGGAGAAATGAGCTGTTCCCACCAACTGCTTAACCCCCGCCGTGCCAGTGCCGTTCTAAAATGGTCTGATATAATTCCGAGCTCAGTGCCAGTGCCTTTTTAAAACGGTCTCAATCTCAAAAATTCATTGTGACCGCAATTTTCAAGCCAGGCAAGCAAAAAATGGTGTGCTTGTAGGGCAACCCTTCCTCTATCTCCCCTTTGTCAGCCTGGGCCATACAACCACGTGCTCCTGCCTCACGCTAGCTCTGCCTCACTCTGTTTGTGTCTGTCATACAGTGCAGTAATGTCTTGCTGCAGTCTCTCTGACAAGGAGATTTAGGACCTTCTGAGGGTCCCATACACTGAGGAAAGTCATTTGGAGGATGATGACGTGCATGATAAGGACTACATCCAGCCTGAGGAGGAAAGTAGTATTGATGACAAAATTCCCTCGCCTAGAAAATCTAGGTATGTGGGCTACACTAGGGCAACACGTGGTAGGAGGCTACCTGCACGTCATCGTTTTCCACGTCACGTCGATGAGGAGGAAAGGGAGGAGGAAGGTACTCCTGCAGTTGAGGGGTGGTTGGGGAGGCCAAGGATTTCAATAGGTTGAGAGGAAAGTGTGAGGAGGAAGCGTGGAAGATTTGGGAAAGTTCCATTGTTGGGGGAAAGTGACTCATCTCACCCGGCTCTCCCTTGCCCCACGTGACCCAGCTCAGCCTAACACCTGAGGACAAAGTGTTCCTGCCTTCCCCACACCCAGCACTTCACATGAAACTCTTTCCCCATTCCCCACACTTCCCCATGCTTCCCCACAGCCCAAGGAACACGAAGACGATGATGATGAGGAGGAAACGACATGGGAGTGGGAGAACAGTAGTGACTTTGTCCCCCACATTCACCCGTTCACCAACGAAAATGAGGCCGGGTGTAGTGCCCCTGACCTTCACCATACCTCCAGTAGGCTTGATTTTTTCAGGAACTACTTTCCTGTGGAGTTTGTTTTGAAGATTGTGGTCCTGACCAACGCCTTTGCTGCACCTGAACGTGGGGGAACATCACAGACACCACACAGCCGATTGTTTGAACCTGAGGTGACCCTTGGTGAAATGTATGTGTTCTTAGCACTTGTGCTTTTGATGGGGATATTGAAAAAAAAAATCAGCTTCCCTCGTATTGGACTGTGGATCCAGTAATGGTGACACCATTTTTTGGCAAAGGTGATGGGAAGGAATTGTTTTCAGTACATCCTGAGCTGCCTTCATTTTTTTGACACTCTTGACCCTGCTAACTCAAACAACACGGACAAGATGAGGAGGATACGTCTGGTTTTTGATCACCTTCGAGAGAAATTCCATACCTCCTTCTCTCCATACCGAGACCTTGTCACAGACGAGAATCTAATGCTATGGAGAGGTAATATCGCTTTTCGTCAGTATATCCCCAGCAAAAGACACAGGTTTGGCTTCAAAATCTTTGTGATGTGCGACTGTAAGACTGGGTATGTGCAGGACATAGTCCTGTACACAGGTGTTCAGACGGACATCACAGAAGATAGACGTTTGGGACTCACAGGGGCTGTGGTAAAAACAATGATCGAGGAATACCTTCATCGTGGGCACGTCTTATACCACAATAATTGGTACTCAAGCCCCCTTCTCACCAGGTACCTTCACCTGCAGGAAACTGGTCTGTGCTGCACTATAAAGAAGAATCGTCGGCACATGGTGAAGGTGGGGAGGAAGCTTCAGAAAAACGAGGTTGTTTTTTACATAGCACATAATATCCTCGCAACAGCATGGCACCACAACCGCGAAGTATTCCTCCTATCGTCTGTTCATCGGCCCCTTGTACACCACACAGACAGTGTAGATTACAGGGCAGAAGGGAGGCGCCACGTCTGGAAACCAGAACCTGTCTTGGCGTACAATGTGAACATGCAACAGGTGGATCAATCAGACGCCAAGATTTCCAGTGCTGATTGTGCCAGGCCCACGATGAAGTGGTATAATAAATTATTCTTCCATCTCCTCGACATCACCGTCCTCAACTCTCACTATCTCCATGCACATACCACTGGCATCCAGGAGACATTCCAGTGCTATATTCGCGAGCTGGTGCGGAAGATAGTGGGGGAATATGGGGAAGATAGAAGTGCTGCTCGCCACCGCCACACCGCCGCCACACCTCTCCTCCTCACCTCTAGACACTTCCCCAAAATCGTCCCTCCAAGTGCAATACGTCAGAATCCCCAGCGGAGGTGTCACATGTGTGCAGACAGCACTGTAAGGCAACATACTCAGCGGAAGGACTCAAGGTATATGTGTGCAGTGTGTGATGTAGGTCTGTGCATATACCCATGCTTCAAGGAAGACCACACTCTCGCTAACTATTGAGAAACAGTAGTATTGTAATGACAAGCGATAAGAAGATGCTCAAAAAGTGTTGTAAATACGAAAAAAGTTGCTCAGAAAGTGTTATAAGTACTGCATACAGTGATGACAGGTTGTAAATATTTTCTCGTAAGTGTAACGACTGAATGTTGTGGAATAAAATTTTACGTATGTTCTCGTGAGTGTTAGACAATGTATTCACAGTGAGATGATAAAAAATACTCTGGTAATGTTTGTGTATACTGAAGAGATGTTGTAAATAATTTACTGTAAGTGAAAGGGCTGCACATTGTGAAGTCAAATTATGCATATTTCTCGTAACCGTAAGACAATGCATTCACAGTGATATGTATAGTGTTGCATGAGTAAGTGATTTTTTTTCCCCAAAAACACAGTTTCTTTATGAAATAAGATTTTTTTTTTTTTTTTTGTGAGTGTGAAGTGGACAGAAAAGTGTTAAGACCATTCCCATACCTTCCCTGAGTCATATTTGCGAGAATACCTGAGTATACCTTGCATAGAAAACGGGTTTCTCTCATAGCTGCTGGGGATTCCCCGCTCGCTCACACTGCGGGCGGCCGCAGGGACTGCAAAAAACGCACCTCCAGCCTCCGATGAGTGTTTTATGGTCATATTCGTTTTTTTTTTTTTCTTTCACATCAAAATCTATCATTTCAGCCGAAAAAAAATGAAAAACTGGCCGGCAATGGGGTGACACTTAGGGCTAGAAGTGGCCAGAACAGGCGGCGGGTTAAGCAAGGAAAATATTTCTATGGAACATAAAAAACTAATAAAAAACAAACAAGTCCTTGTAAAGTAAACAGCTTATTCAACAATAAACAAATTTTAAACAAGAAAAGTAAGGCTAAAGCAAAAAAATATTATCTTCCCCAAATGGAGCATGTGGAAACAAAAATGGATCTTAAAACATTTAAAATAACATCAAAATGCCATAGTCATAACATATAGTTGCCACTAACCGGTAATTTTTTTTTTCGCCAATTTCCTGTTAAAAGAGTTATATTCAATGAAAAATGAGTTTAAAAATACACACTTGGAAATTAATCTTCAAAATGATAGGCTACAGCTCTATATTGTGGCATAGGTTATTAATACAGGCCGACAACTTCATGAGTAACAACAAAGTGTGTGTGTTGGGTTAGTTGCCATGGCTGACAACAGCAGAGTGCCACAAATCTGACAACAAGACAGTGCCACATGACTCACGGTAAAGGTGTTGGGTCAAATTTCGCCAAAACAGCGCTCTTACAGCCCGGAACAGCAGACGAACGCTGAAGGTTGTGTGGCTCCTGCAGCCCTTATATAACTACTGGCATCCAGCCTATACCGACCCCTTCCCTCACACCACACCAATCAGTGAACACCTACCTCTCCCCCATTATCACACCAGTCAGTGAACACCTCCCTCTCCCCTCACACCACACTAGTGAACATCTCCCCCTCTCCTCACACCACACCAATCACTGCACATCCGTCTTATTAGTCTATTTCATCAAATTATTAAACTGTAGAGCAGAATCGGCAATCATGTTTCTTTTGCGCCATTTAAAAGTTAGGCTGGTGAAGAAATGGTGGTCTAAGATGTCTCACAAGCACAACTTCAGTGGCCGTGTCATTTTTTTAAGTAGCATAAAGCGATCATATATGTAGCCAGTATGTTAGAAAGCTTATATGATAACTTTTTGTCAGTAAGAGATATGCACAAAATAATAGAATAAACGCAAACATGCATTGCTTCACGCCCAGGAAAGACGGATATAGTTCGCCTGAGAGAAACATAAGTATTCAAAATTTTCAGAAATTGTTAAGTGACCCTGATACGGCTAAGAGTTTCATTTAGGCTCGTACAAGGCAATTTTGTTCAGTCAAGAGCTAGTGGGTTATGCAATTTCACCTAACTTTCAGTGATTTTGTCTTTGGGTCATTGGCATCAAATATATTCATATCAATGATCTTTTATGTTTTATAGTTTAATGGTCAGACAGATTATACTCCTCTTGCCACTACTTATCATACTCAGGAAGTGTACACGACAGACCACTGGCTTTACTTCAGATTTCTGAATATATTTACGGTACTTACAGAAATATTGAGAGGTGAATGCAGACTTCCATGATAAAAATAAAAATTGCAGTGAATGACACTGCAAGGATCTGTCGTACTTGATATTAATATCTTATGTAGAGTATTTATTAAATAACCAATAAATTTGGTACTTCTGTGTTGTTACAAATTTGGAAGTTTAAAGTGAAGACGCTATAGTATGAATTTCATGTGAAGCTCGTCTTCAGTAATGATGGATTGCGTGGTCATTGGTTGTGATGGTGGTGGTGAAGGTCGTGTGTGTGTCTTGAGTGTCCGCCTGGCCCTGCTCTTCCCACCTGGCTCCACCACACATTTGCTCCATCACCAGCACCAAATAGGGCACTGCACATCCACACCCTAGCACCAGGAAAAGGCCCTGAAAATGAGCAACATGACACATAATACCGTAATCCTTTCCTTTATCAACTAACCTACAATATTTGATTAACGTAAATAAACTAAATCCAACCCAGAGATGAAGTGACATGCTTAATGGAAATGATTAATAACATTGTAAATTATACAAACAAGATTTATAATTATATATTTAGCCCAAGTCTCCAATCATGTATGAAAGTTAAGAAGTAAATTCTAACAAACTAATGGTTTTCCAGGCCGTCCAAGAAGTCCTTGGCAGGACCTACCCACAGGTTGCTAAGTGAGAAGGGAGAGGTGACGGTGATGATCCAGGGAAGGTTCTTGCCACTGCTGGAGTTGAGATGTAAGAACTTCGCCCATTTATCATATATACCAGATTCCACTAATGTATAAGCCCTATCGAGGAAAATAAAACTTTCTTAAGCATTTTGTTCAACACACAAGTAAGTATATGCCATAATAATATTCCTTGTGTCCTTTCTTACACGGAAGAACAAACACACATGACCACTGTTTTCTATATCATTTAGTTACTGACAAACTGTTCAGTACTAATAGCTGATTTTAATCTTGGCATAAATGGGCAGTTCCTCTGAGCCAGCATGACTGGAGGAGTGGTGAAATAGCTGCTCCGGGACGTATACAAATAACAAGTACCTGTCAAGATATTTGCTGATGTTATAGTGATAGGTCTATTATACTGTTAATTAGAATAAGGGAGGCTTTCTGGCAGACTTACAAGATGCCATTTGTCAAACTCCAGGGCAGTGATGTATATTTAAAATCCTTTCAATTAACCAAACCCAATGAGCCCCTCCCCCCACTGACATGAGATTAAATACAGATATACAACATCATATGGTGCAGATTACTAGAAAGGTATGACCCTAAACAAATTCCATTGAACATGTCAACCACATTGCAACCTGCGAGAGAAAAGATCCGTCGCAGAGCGTGATTATAGATGATGTCTCTCTCAAACATGACATGACTGCCATCCGGCACAATGGTCTCCATGCTTTTGCGTAATTCAGCGAACGATCTGTAAGCCACTCATTCTGTGTCCATCAGGTTCCCCAGCTAGCGGAGTGGACCCAACTTCGCCGTCTGAAACAGAGAAGGCGGTCAGTAATACTCGGTTGTACTGAATGCTTTCAATGAAATAAATAGGTGAAACTGAAGAACAATAAATGACACCATAGCACATAGTAGTTGTAATGCTTGACTAGATAATTACTTGTATGGCATACTGTGAAGATAACTGGTGATTAGGACTGACATGTCAATTAGCTTTTCAGAACAGTGTGCACCCGTAAATTAATTGCTTGCTCTGCAAGTATTGATGAGCTGATAAAAAACGGTTTCGCCAATAGTTTCCTGATGGGTAGAATGGACTTAAACGTATGGTATTCTGTTATGAGTGAAAAATGTGAGAAACTCATGGAATGCTACATGAGTGATTAGACACTATTTCATGTTGTACTGGTTTGTCTATACATAACCTGGGTTGCATTTGTTGATAACCTAAAAATTCTTTTGCATTAAACAAATAATGGTACAGTAAACCCACGCAATGCCATATCTCGCTAAACTGTGGGATTTAATGAACACTTGAAGGTCTCAGGAAGAACAGTCGTACATACCGGATACCGGCAGTCGGTAAATGGGAGAAACCACACAGACCATCCAGACAACTGTGGCCTACCAGATCAAACCGGATCGCTTCCCGTGCGTGGGGTGGCTCAGGATGCAGTTAGCAACCGTGGAGTCGTTTTTCCCACCCGGTTGGGCGAATAATGAAGAAGTGATATTACACGGGTGTGAATGGTATAGTTTTCATTTTTTGGGTATGAATATGCTATTTAACTCCTTTTTTTCCCGTTATGTATCTGAATCCCTCGTTAGGCAGGGACTAACAGACTTAGCAGATTATCAGCTTTATCGAATTGGGTTTCTCCTCAAATGATCCAAGATAAAGAGGGTTCCAATTACACTACAAGAACAACTGCTCACTTTAAGATAGTGGATGATCAAAGAGTTCTGAACAAGAATGACCCCAACATCAGAATTTCAAGAACGTCATCAAGTCTCTGGTAGGGTTGGTCGATGTATCTGACTGCCAGGAGAGATATGAGCTTGCCGACGTAGCTCTGTGTCAGCACCACCATCACCAGCATCCATATCCCCAGCATCACACGCTACCACCACCACCGACTTTTAGTACTGTTTATATCTGTTACGACAAAAGAGAATTTAGTAACACAGAATAGAGATACCGATAGCAGTAGATGGCCTGCCGTATTTAATAATGATAGCCTTTATCCTGTAGGTTTATAAAGCACCTGATACACTTCATCTTTATCAAACTAAGTAGGGATTATAAACGAAAACAAAAAAGTGGCTTTTTTCCAATCCTATAAGAAATGATCTACTTTGAATGTTATAAGTGCACTAACATAACTGAACCATGTATAACCGTTACGTTAAATATCCTAAGTTACTCTAATCATCGACAGCATCAAAAGACTACACTAGTTACCTTCTTGCAGGAGAACGCCCACACAGTTATAGGAGTTGGCATTTACGCTGCCTGGAAACCAGTTGTGTTTGAACAGGAAAACGGAAAGGCAGGTGCAGCATCACTGTGGTCAGAGCCAACAGTTTATTAAACAAAGTGAACCACTGGTGCAACAGACACTAGGAAACACCACGGGTCGGGTTAGCATGACCAGGAGTAGCTAGAACATGGTACTCATCCATGAAAATATATAGATACATAGATAGTTAGACAGGAATCTTCTTCATTCCAATGGCCTATGCGAACTATGACTCGGAGCTGGTGTTGGGGATTCAACTAGATACTTCCCAGTTCACACTATAGCATCACAAGTTGGCGAGGAATTCTGCTACCTGCTGCCGCTTGTGCACGCTCTGACTGGTTGTGACTATACAAGAAGGTGGGAACAAATCATGCAGCCTTGAATGCTAATCCTTCTGAGTATCTGAAAGATTTAGATTATGGAACAAGTTGTACTGACAGTTTCGTGGCATCCTGTGATGAATACCTGGTACAAGTGCTAAAAATGAACACCAAGTGCACAACAATGGGTCAGCTGAGAAACTACATGTACGATCACAGTAAAGGCATATCCTTGGGGCAACTTCCCCCAACTAGCCATGCAATACAGCAGCACATTCTAAGGCCATATTATGCAACCTATCAAATGGTGAATTTGTTGCACCCTCATAGGTTGACATTACTAGATCCTACTGCCTTCGGCTTTAGGGTAACAGATGAAATTTTGATGCCCCTGAAAGCAGTAAGATCAGTTCCTGAAGAGTATACAAGCATGTGCAACTGCAAAAGATGCAGCAATGACAGATGTGTATGTCGCAAGAAGAGACTGCCCTGCATTAGTTTCTGCAGGTGTCAAAGTGTCTAGGGTGTTGAAGAAACTGCACAATCCAACAATCCCTCTGGGTCAATTAGGTAAGAGTGTTTACGAGCAATGATGGGACATTTGACTACTTCATCAAATCTCAGTTTGAGGAAAGCAGAGGTACATTACTGAGTTAAGGAATGTACTTGTCTACATATGCTTCAGATGAGGCATAAATATCATTTAGTAAACATTGTCCTCTTTCATGTGAATTTTCAAAATGTTTTGACCTCTCTTTATTCAGGGTGTATTATAATCTACTTGTCAGCGCAAAGAGTTAAAGCAATGTTCTAGAGAGCACAAGGGTGACATAAAAAAAAAAAACTACAATTTAATTTTTGAATAGCTAAAGGAATTTGTAGTTCACTAGGCCTAATGTGCTGATGCTTTAGGAATTCCAAAAATTTAGGCTTTTTTGCGTTACATTTTCCGGTACGTGTTATGCAACACAGTTAGGCATTAAAGAGTTAACATTGTATATCAAAACAATCAGTAGCATCTTTATTAAAGGATCCACTCAAAATAAATAAGAAAATTAGTGTATCTGTGACGTTGGTGGAAACTTTCTGGATCAATGTCAGATTTTGACATATTGTATTTTTGTGACCGTTTGACCTCTGGTTACCTCATTTGCAAATCAGTTTGCATAATGATAATATATAGAGAGGATGTAAATACAAACATTTTGAGAGGTATTTTGTTGTTCTGTGATTCATACTTCCAAAGTTATAGCGATTTATATTTGCCCTACCCCTAAATTTTGGTACCATTAGAGTTGAGAAGGGCGTGGCTTTTTACGTCATTTCCTCGCCTTCTGCCGGGTTACCAAAAGTCTGATATGCCTCATAGTCTAGTTTTAAAAAATGAAGAGAAACTTAGGGCACATCTCATGCACAAGGGGCCCCCTCAGCCAATGGACTACGAGAAAAGTACAAGGCTTACGAGAGAGGTACAAGACTTACGAGAAAGTACAAGATTTAAGAGAGAGGTACAAGACTTACGAGAAATGTACAAGAATTACGAGAAAGGTACAGGACTTACTACATGGGCACAAGACTTAGGTGAAATTCACATAGCGTGCCACAGCCTGCATAATATTTTCCACTTGGCCTGTGAATGTGAGCCTCTTGCCCCCCGGTGCTGAGAGGTCGTCCACCATGATTGCCTTCTGGGTGGGGAATTCTTCAGCTGTCACCACCAGGTTAGGACAGTGACCAAATCTTTAGGGAAAATATTTGACTTACACATACACATCAGTGTATATCTATCCGTATTTCTATATACTTTTCTATTTGTATAATGGTATGTTATGTCTATGTCTTCCTGCCTGTCTCTATGTATGGAACTATGTATGTATGAACGTATGTATGAATGTATGTATGTATGTACATTATACAGGGTGTTCCAGAAGGAAAGGTTATGGGGTATCAGTATTTCAAGGCTTAGGGCAGTAGTGTGAATCCCCTTCTCCCCTCACCTCTGCACCACCTACTCCCACTCCACCTCCACCTCCTTCTCCTCCTCCTCCTTTTCCTTCACTTGCACTATAACATGCTAGATGGAATGAGGTGGGAAACAGAAAAAAACATGAAGAGAAGCCACAAGAGGAAGTATGAAATCTTACTGCCAATGAAATAAGACACAAATCATTCAGGCCCACGGAGCCCTGGCTCCACAACCATCAATTACTTCTTACTTAAAAAACTTGAGAGGGAAGAGGTGAGCTGGTGATGTGAGAACCAGGCCTCCTGGTGGCGACCATTAGTGGAGCAGATAAGGGAGTTGTGTAGGGCAGTATCACGTATACGGTGGTTCTGTATATAGTTGAGAGAGAGACAGAGACAGAGACAGAGAGAGAGAGTCATCAACATCATTATTTCGTTTTATCAACTTAGTCATTGTCCATATTAACATCATCGTTATCATGATCTTTATCATCTTCATCAGCATCTACCTCATAAGCATAATTCAAGCTTTTTTTATTGTACTGTAGACACGACTTTACAATTACTTTGCAAACAATGTAAGTACCTTACGTCTGGTGACTGATCGTTGATGACAGTGATGAGAGCGTTAGTGCGTGATAGAGTCTTGTGAAAGTGGTGGAGGGTGTGGAGGGGATGAAGAGGAAGGCAAGTGAAAGCAAGCAGCCTCATTGCGTGCACCGACAGGAGGTGGTTCTTGAAGGAGGACTCAGCGAAGGCAGAGAGGAAGGTTGGGTCCTCGCTCACCACCATCACCGTCACACACCATGACACTTCGCGAAACTTCGGGGATAATATTCTTTAGTTCGTATTCAGTGAAAAAAAATGTTTAATTTGTGACCTGTGGCACAAATCCTGAAGGAAACATCACTATTTTAGTATTTATTCAGTGGACATTGCCAGAAATTTGACATGTACAGGTGTGTTTCAAACTTTAGACAATTGCTGGGCTTACAGGAATGTTCTGCTAAGTCTCTGCCGAGCCAGAAAATAAAGTAACTAAACCGTGATGGTCTGGGGAGAATTTCATCCTTCCATACCCCAGGATCAGCCACATACTACACTGATGGATCCTTCACACCAGAGGGATCAGCAGGTGCAGCATTTGTCTCTGGAGATCTTGTCGAGACTTGGAGGCTCCCTCCGGGGACCTCCACGTATGAGACAGAGCTTGTTGCCATGCTCGGTGCTTTGCGACATGCTGAAACCCATCACCCTCATCAGCGTGTCATTATACACACTGATTCGCTCTCGTCTCTGCAGGGTCTCCGCAGAAGACACTTCAGAGACAGTGCTCACCTGCTGACCTCGATTCTGGCTGTTGCGAACTCCATCGTGCAGGATGGAGGTGAAATTCTCCTCCACTGGCTTCCCATTCACACTGGAATAGCGGGCAATGAGAGAGCTGACTCTGCTGCTCGAGCTGCCACCACTTTACCTGACGTCACTTTCCCACTCATAACTAGTTTCTCGTGCATAAAGCATAGAGCTAAGCGCTCCATCTTCGACAGGACCAGAACCGACCACAAAAAACGGGTGGCTGAGGGTTCACAGTCAGCCACCTGGTATGCCAGGGCCACGGCCTACAACCCCCTCCTAACACCCACAACCACTCTTAATTCACCTGTAGTCCGTCTATGCAGACTCAGGTTGGGCTATCTCTGCCTCTTCCAGATCAACAAGACTGATCCCATCCCCTGCCCACACTGCCATGAATCAAATGAATTTCCCCTCTTGCACTACCTTCTTGATTGCCCCGCCATCTCCTCCCTTGGATCCAGCCTCATCAATCATCCCTCACGTGTCTTCACAGCTGCCGAAATAGTCTTCCTGTCCCCCACATCTTCTCTACTCCAAACCGTCTCCATCTATCCCCCACCCAAATAGTCAACCTCACACATAACCATACGCTACTACCCTGACGGGCTTCACCTGCCCGTTTCCACCCTGACATTCAGGTGGATAAATCTATAACACCACACAACACGAAACTCACATCGAAATGGCGCTTTCACTGAGTGGATGGAGAGGTTTGTAAAAGCAGTCGTAAATAAGAGTCCGCTAGTAACGTGTGTGTGATGAGAAAGGCTGGGTACCTGGCGAGCGGATGCCACAATTGATGAGAGTTAGCAGTGAGTTGTGTTTACATCTTGTCCATCCGTCAGCACAAACACCCCGAGTCCCCAGGGTGCCCTGTAGTCACGCAGGTTCTGAAATTCGGTGAACCAGTGCATTCTCCACTGAATTACTATTCCTTCTTTTCTCCCTCCGTGTAAAGCTGTTTGTTAAAGAAACTTACTACCTGCACGAGTAAAGCTGACATTAGAACCAGTGATATCCTGTGCAGTAACAATATTCGCTAAGACAATAATGTTGAGATACAGAATTGAGTGCTGAAAAAGAGAATGAGACCTTTGTTCAACTATGACTTCCATTTTAACAAAATCATGAGGCTGAGGAGATCAACAGTGACCATCCTGAAATCATATGGGCAGAAATCAACCCTCCATTTTTTGTTTTTAGCCTGAAGGAAAATGCAACAAGACTCAATAAATGAATAAATACATACAGAGTAGGACGTAATATGTGGTGGGTCGACCTTCAACAAAACAATATAGTGGTAGAATGACCTACTGTATAAGCGGGATGACATAAGTGTGGAAAGTAAGATGGCTCCAAGGCCTCAAGGAACGGACTTAATAAAAACAAAAAAAGAAGAAGAAGAAAAAAGACTGACCTGCACCAGAAATGAGGCCCAAGGGGAAAACGTCTGTCATCAGGAGAATGGAAGGGTGAGAACACTGCTCTTGGTCCAACATGGCGGACACTGACTCACGGGTGACCCATGCATTTTGTGAGGTGACTGGTAAAACCATAATATCATCATCACGACTGACTCTTGCTGCCATGGGTACATTTGTGAATACAAATCAATTAAATCCAAAACAAGAGAGAAATCAAAGAGAAATGACAAAATGAAAAATAAATAAATGAGTGAATAAATAAATAACCCTTCCCTACTTTTGAAGGAACTTTCACATCACGAACATTATGCTTCGAGGAGAGAATTTCCATTGATGAAAGAAGTTATAAGAAATTTTTATTAGCCTTTTCGTTTCTCTGGAAATTAAAATCAATGTATTACGTAGAATAAAAGCAGAGTTTTAAATTCCTGTCCAAAACAATAATTAAGAGGTTTATTTACCCCTTTAATTTGAAGTATTTCTCTGGGTTATATAAAAACGTTTGATGATAGTTTGTAAAAAATACAGAGTCGGATATTGTAGCTACAGGGTTGATGGTGTTGTTGTGACTCCAGGATCTTCTGAAATGTGAACCCAGTGAAAAGCAAGCTTAAATTGTCCTTCCCCTGCAGTCGACCATCCTCCTTTTCGGGGGTAGGGAACCAGTTAAAGGACGATTGTATAACCAGACAGTTGAGCCACCCTCTCATATCAGTGCCATCACACGAGTCGTCCGTTTCCAGCACCAACTAAAGGGTTAAGGGGTCAATACATACTCAAGGTAGGGGTCAGGCAGGCGTGGACCAAGAGGCAAGAGACCCACAGACCAAGCCACAGTCTCCCTGCAGCAAACGACATCACACCACCATCACCACACCCCACCACATGCCTCCACCACTACCACCACCACACTCCACCACCCGCTATCCGTCAGTTTTAGGACGCACACCTCTTCCTGTAGCCACATTAAAAACATTTTATGCAGCTAAAGGTCCAGAAAGCTTGAGGAATAAGTTTAACTAGAAATAATAAATACAGGATTTTAGAGATATCCATATCTTTTGATGACCATCTTTGATTCAAATTTTAAAATACTATACACAGATTTTGCACACGTGTCTGCTTTTTTATGTATGCATATTGTTGGTTATTTTATAGAACACTTCAATTTGCTTACATTATACCTTCCCACAAGAAAAATATATGGCGGATCGTTCGTTCGTTTACAGATTTCCTGCACCTATAGTGCAGGCCGGGCCATACATTGGCCCGGTCAGTGCGGTGTGGGCTGACTTAAAAAATAGTAAGGGGGAAGACAGGGCCTGGGGACTGCCCAGCACACACACCGTCTTCTGACTGGTCTTGTGGTGTGTGTGGTCGATATATCTTATGAGGTATTAAGGAAACAACTCTATAATACTGAGTACTTAGCTTTTTTTTTTTTTTTCAATACGTCATAAATTGATCCAGGTATTGATGTGAAACTTCTGTAATGATTAGGATTACACTTCTGTGATCTTGTACATTATTCTTTGAACGTTTAACCTCCCTCGTTTACAGGGTTAGGAAAACAAGAAATAATAAATATCACTGATATAATAGACTATTAGACGTAACTACTTGTTACACGTACTGTATGAATGTATGATAAACACATAAAAGAAACACGCCAAATCATCTCGAATCTTCATTAAAGATAATTTCGCTCTCAGTAAAAATTTATTAGTAGATACATGCTAAATAAGATTTCAACTACCCCTGTATACTGCGGTTATAAAAAAAAAAAAAAAAAAACATCAGAGCTGGGACAAGCTCCGACGAATATCTAAATGACAGATGTCTCTCATAATACGTGTTATACACATCATACACTTGTTATACTGTAGGAATATTTAATGAAGGGTGACATGTGTGAACATTATCTTCCTTCTACCAGCATCTAACTACCTGCTGACTGTTTTTGCAATTCTTTCCCTCTAACAAAATCGCCTAATCGTGGTAGGAATATGCAGGATGGTCCATTGATAGCGTTGTAATTAGAAACTCACTTGGTGTTATCTTATGTTTTGTGAGGACGGTAACATGTAATGAATAAATGATGCAGGATAGACAGGGATAACCGTAATAGCCGCCTCCGCAACATACAAGAACTCGTCTGGTAGAGGGGAAGGGGAGCATTATATATAGACCATCCTACATTTCATATGTACCAATGGGCTAATAATCTGTTCACATTAACTAGGTGTAAAATTGTCATCCCTCCGTCTAGAATGCAAAGGTATAACAAGAGTTTATAATATGGTGCTAGTCACGAAGAAGTCTGTGGAATGTATGCAGAACTATCATACTGTCTTTCAATATGACAATTTGGCATAGGAAATAGGCGGCAAAAAGATCAAAGTTAAAGAGAATAAACCATAGATACTCGGTTTAAAAAATTGCTATGAATGACATGAAGGTAATAAAGATTATCCAGTTTCTTTGCATGGAACTATTGCCGTTAAGTAAATAAAGTGCAGTCAGTGTTTTCTGCCATGGAACCCCTGCCGTTATACAGAAATCAAACCTACAGTAATACGTCGGTGGAAACTGGCACAACCTCTCATAATACACATTACAAATGTGAGTGTTGCAGTCATATCCGGGTCTGCCAGTGTGGGATCTGGCGTGGCCGTGACTCTCTTTCCGCCAGCGTCTAAGCCACCTGCAGACTATGGTGACGCTATGGCGAGGGCTGACTTGCCTTTCAGCGATATTTGCACAAAAGCGATCGGCATAGCTGGTTTTATGAGGGGATTCTCTGAGTTCCATTGCCTGTCTGAAATTTAGTCCAGAATAAACAACGGATCGTACAGAGCTTTGAGGCTATTATTCTGTTGCCTTTCTGAAAGACACATACCAGCCATTCCTGCTGAAAGTAGCTCAGACGAACAAAAGTTAGTTGCCTTTCTGTATAACTTGTACTTACCACTGATTCTCTGAAATACTAAATTGCTTCCTAACAGCAGATAGTTAATGACCATCGGCCCTGGGAGGTACCAGCACAAGATTGGTCTCTGACTACTATATAACAGGGTCAGGCACGGATCAAGTTACCACTTCCAGGAAGGGAACTTGACCACAAATACATTTCTAGTTCAAATACATGCTATGCAGCAGCAAAACTTGGTCAGTACTCGAGAAAACACACGACTATGGCGTAAGTAAATAACTTGAGAAGAAAAACACTCGACGCACTTTGTGCTTGACATCAAGTAAGAAGGAAGGAGGAGAGGGAGGAAAGGAAGAAATGGATGACGAGGTTTTAAATTTCGAAAATAATTTCAGGAATTATTGATACAAAATGGATAGCAGTGACTGACAAAAAATTCTGGAGCGGCGCAGTGTCACGTGACTCACGGTCAAGGTGAGACAGGAGTGGGACTCTGATAACCTGGAGCAGGAGCTGAACACTGAGTGTTAACTGGCTTCTCACTGCCCATATATAGCCAGTGTACACCTCCCCTTGTCCTCTCACCACATCAGACAGTGAACACCTCTCCCTCCATTCTCACCACACCAGACAGTGAACGCCTCTCCCTCCCCTCTCACCAGACCAATGTTTTTTAACTGCTTACAAGTGCAGAAAACTGCAACTCTGCGGTAACATTTTTCCCCTTCTGCTGAATCAATATACGGTGTACTAAATGATCATAACCACACAGTCAAATATATATAAGAACTATGATGAGTCAATATCATTGGTGGTGGAGAAGGGTACCAGAAAGTTTTCAAACCCCTCACGAAATGGCATGTAATCGAAATCTCATTTTCTTCCGAAATCAGCAAAATTATACAACACAGAAAACACGGATACAGGCAATGAAAAAAAAAATCAAGATTCAAAATGCTGCTTGGCTGATGAAGGTGACGTCGCTTGTCGGCTGTCCTTCTAGCTAAGAAGTTACATTAGTGTCCGTAGAGTATAAACAAAATGTGATGGCAAATATAGACTCTTTCGGTCGTTTTTCAACATGCAGACTCCTCACAATGTTTCCACTGCTTTATCTCCAAGCACAAATATGTTGCAAGTACCCTATTGTTATTTATGCAGTGGCAGGCGTAGGTGTGTAGGTTCTATGTGACCACCTGGGACAGCTGGGTTTGGTGGAGTCTCATGGCACCCTCCACCCACTTCTTCACCATGAGCGCCACCACAAACACACCGAATCCTATCCCCAGCACTGCGAACATACCCTGGATAGAAAAATAAAATAATACATGAAAGAAAGAACAGGCACAGCACATGTGAGAATAGGTATTACTCGTGGAACACTTGGTTCAGCATTATATTTTATGAGATATTCAGGGAAGGAAATAAATGAAAATGAATGATTAAATATGCAGATAAATAAAACTGAAGAAAATGAAAGAACAAGTAAATAAAGATGAACTGATAGAGAAAGATAGATACATGGACAAAAATCTTCTCCCAGTTAAAATGAATGAACTCTACCTACCCACAGATTGGTAAAAGAAAATACAGTAGTGAGTGTGATGGTCCTGGGTGGGTTCTTACACATGCTGGAGTTGGCCTGGGAGTACTTCATCCATTTCTCAAACAGACCAGACTTCACGAACATATATGTCCTCACCACGAAGAGAAAGACACATTACTTTTATATATTCGACCTAAGACTTTACATGAGGTATCTCTATATTGTATAAAATAGTTCGATATAGTAATTTGTTTTTAGTTGGAAGTGAATAGAAGTGAGTTTTTAATTCTCGATCACAGGGTTAATTGTCTTAGTTTTTCTTTCGTTTGTCGCAGGTAAAATTCCCCTGAGATTAAAATAATTGATATATTTATGAATTTCATAGTGTATCTCTCTCTCTCTCTCTCTCTCTCTCTCTCTCTCTCTCTCTCTCTCTCAAAATGTCCCTAAAGACTATGTGCTAGATATAAAACATTACTCACATAATCTTTATTCTCGTCCGTATGTATAAACATGTCTCTAAGAAATAAACATGCCACTGTGTTCTGTAACACCGTCCGTACTTACTCGTACAGTACAGCTTATCTAATCCTGGTAAAAATGAGCTGTTCTTCTGAGCCAGCATGCCCATAGAAGTGGTCACATAGGAGCTTCTTGAAATGTAAAAATCACATCTACCTGTAAGAAAATTAATCAGACCATTATAAAGAAGGAAATTTACTTAATAGAAAAATGGACATGAAATTTAAACTGAGCTAATGGAATGATTGTGACGTAACTCTCTGTGTATGATGACGTAGTTTTATTTAATTTTTCCTATTATAAGTTGATATTATTCAGCATAGAAGCACACACAGATCCAAAGTACGACAGCAGGAAAAAGTGAGAGAGAATTTTTGTTCATAAGGTTGCTCTAGGTCATGTTTAAGTCGAGTATGATGTCTATCCCAAATTATTTTACCAGAAAGATGGCTGACTGAATAAACACACAAAATTCAGCCATTCTACAGCAGGAAGTAATGCTATTACCTGTGAGAGATAAACTTTTGGGTATCAAATTGTAATAGGCCATGTCCAGGTCGAACAAGACGTGAGTGCCAAAACGCACAGTCATCTCCATGCTGTCCGTCAGGCCAATGAACGTGTTGAAAGTTACTCGCCCCTTGTCAATCAGTTTCCCTGCCTCATGGAGTGATCCTGACTTGGCTGTCTGAAATATATAGGGGGATTATAACTTGCAGCTAAATTTTATATGAATTTCATATGTAAGCTCTAATATAACTTGGGAAGGTAACAACTATTTCTGAAATTTGGATACTTGGCAAAACTACGTTAATTATTCAAAAAGTACCGTAAAGACACATGACGAGAAATTGGTCGAAGATTTAACATATTTAGATTGGTTTTGCAGGATATCCTGGAGATACCACTCACTTATATTTAATAATCAAAGTGTTTTTAACAAGAACGATTCCAACATCAGAATGGCTAAGAACGTCCTCAGGGCTCTGGTAGGGATGGTCGATGTGTCTGAACACCAGGAAGGACATGAGGTTGCCAACGTAACCCTGCTGACACAGGGCTACGTCGGGATCACACGATCCCATCACCACCACTCCTCGGTTCTCCGAATGTCTGACAAAGGACAGGGAAATTTTTGGCACAGCAGATTTTGCAGCTCCTCACTCTTCTGAATGCCCCGGTTCGTGACAATGGAAAAAAAAAAAAAAAAAAAAAAAGAATGGTGCTTAGAGTAATTCTGTATAATTTTCCCAGGCCACACATACAAAGAAGGATGCAAGAATGAAGAGAAACGAGGGATTCATTAATTCTCTGCCAAGTATGGATATTTTATTTTTTTATGCGAGGAAGAAGGAACCGAGGACTGTGCCCGCATGAACGCTCCTTCCAAGCAAAAAACAAAAACAATACAAAAGAGAGCCAAATTCAAGATCCATTCATTTCGAGATGCCTGGATACACAGCGTTTGAAAGACTGGTGATCATAGGAAGTAAGAAATACAGACAGAGGGAGACAGTTCCAGAGGTGACCTGTTGCATTAATGAAAGACTGGGAGTAATGGGTAATTCTTGCATTAGAGAGTTGGACAGAAAAGGGATGAGAGTTTGTTGCTAGACAGGTGCTATGCACCCGTCGTAGAGGTGGAGGGATGCAAGCAGACAGTTCAGAGGAGCAGTGACCATTGAAGTATGAGTAGAAAAAAGATAAAGAGGCAATAGTGCGGCAAAGACAAAGAGGTTGAAGGGTGCCAGTAAGAGGAGGAGAGTTGATGAGACGAATAGCCTTTGACTCCACCCTACTTAGAAAAGCTGTATGTGTGGAGCCTCCCCATACATGAGAGTTGTACTCTAAACAGGGGCGAATAAAACCCGTGTATAAAGTCAACAACTGTGCAAGAGTAAACAAGGCACGGACTCGGCTTAGCACACCTAATCTCTTGGAAACAGATTTTACAAAAGATGTAATATGACCTTTCCAAGATAAGTCCCGTGTGAATGAAACCTCAAGCATGTTCAAGAATGATGCAGGATTGAGCTGGATATTATTAAACTCATGTGGAAGATTTTGATGGGTTGATAGGTGTAAAAACTGAGTCTTTGATGCATTAAAAACAGCAAGATTATTTTTACCCCAGTCAGAGATACGAGCCAAATCAGACGTTTGGTGTGCCATAGCCTCATCCCTTGTTTGTTAAAATAACTGCTGAGATGGACGTTGGGGGAACCGAATGGAAAGGTGAAGGATGGAATCATCAGCCAACAAGTGGATACGATTACATGTACAGCTTAGAAGATCATTGATGAATAAAAGAAAGAGTTGGTGATAGGACAGAGCCCTGAGGAACACCATTGTTCATAGATCTAGGAGAATAATGATGGCAGTCTACAACAACAGCTATAGAACGACCAGAAAGGAAGCTAGAGAAGAAGGCACAGATAGAAGGATAGAAACCGTAAGAGGGCAGTTCGGAAATTAAGGATTTATGCAAGACTCGATCGAAAGCCTTTGAGATGTCAAGTGCAATGGCAAAGCTTTTGCCAAAGTCCCAAAAGGAGGATGACCAGGAGTCTGAAAGGTATGTGAGAAGATCGCCAGTGGAGTGTCCCTGACGGAACCCATACTGATGATCAGAAAGATGGTGGGATACGAAAGATGCTTTAAAATTTTTCTATTAAGAATTGACTCAAAAACTTTTGAGACACAGGACATTAAAGCAATTGGATGATAGTTAGAGGGTTGGGAATGGTCACCCTTCTTTGAGACTGGCTGAATGAGAGCAAACTTCCAACAAGAAGGAATGGTACAAGTTGAAAGACAAAGGCGAAAGAATTTACCTAGGCAGGGTGTAAGCACAGAAGCACAGTTCTTGAGGACAACATTAGGGACTCCATCAGGCCCGTATCCCTTGTTAGTATTGAGGCCAGTGATGGTAGAAAATACATCGCCTGAAGAAATTTTAATGTCAGCCATGAGGAAGTCAGAGGGGGGAAGTGTTGGAGGAACAGCACCAGAATCGTCTAAGGTGGAAATGGAGGAGAATGTCTGAGCGAACAGATCTGCTTTATCACTGGAAGAAATAGCTACAGAGCCATCCAAATAGAAAACAGGAGGGAAGGATGATGAGGTAAAGTTGTTAGAATGGTTTTTGGCAAGGTGCCAGAAGGAGCGGGAAGAATTCGAGTTGGAGAGTTGAGGGCATTTAGTACAGATGAAATTATTTTTAGCAGAGCGAAGAAAAGACTTAGCATGATTCCGGGCAGGAACATAAAAATAATGTGATTCAGAGGTGGGTTGGCTCCGGTACCTTTGATAGGCCCTTTCCTTGTTGCGGATAGCATTAGAACATGCTTTCTTGCTTTAGTCAAAGATATGAGAAAGGAATGTATGCTTCCATGCCCGAAAGAATAACCTCCGTAATATGCAAGGCACACTGAGGTGGCTTCCGGCCATGAAAGCAATAATCATTCCATGGAAAATCAAAGAAGTACTGCCTGAGAGCCTCCTAATCTGCAGCTCCAAAGTGCCACAGATGACGTCTCTTTGGAGGGTCCACAGGCCGTTCCGGAGTGATAGGACAGGTTAAGGTAACAAGGTTATGATCGGAGGAGCCCAATGGAGAGAAAAGATTAACAGTGTAAGCAGAAGCATTAGTTGTAAGGAAGAGGTCAAGTATGTTGGAGCTCTCTCCAAGGCAGTCAGGGATATGGGTAGGATGCTGTTCAACCTGCTCTAGGTCGTTTAGGATAGAAAAAATGAAGGCTTGTTCACCAGGTGGATCAGTGAAAGGAGAGGAGAGCCAAAGGTGGTGGTGAACATTGAAATCTCCTAGAATGGAGATTTCAGAGAAAGGAGAAATGGCTAGAATGTGTTCCATCGTAGAAGTACGATAGTAGAAGAATATTTTATAGTAGAATTAGGAGATTAGTAAACAGCCATCTGAATTAAAAGTGGTTTGTGTTGGAGTGAACCAAACATATCCTACCAGGATGCTGCCAGAACGGAAGAAATGCTTCCAGTTACGTAATTATAGTTCATTTATTTCCCAGTCAGAATAAAACAATCTTCAATACTGGGGTACAATTTAGAGCTACTAGAAGAGTCTGGCTCTTTACAAAAATAAATAAACAAGTTCAACACAAGCACAGGGCACAGAGCAAGAAAAATTTGTCATATCAAGGTTATATATTCCGCAACTTAGCTGATAGTTCATTTAGTGTGTGTGTGTGTGTGTGTGTGTGTGTGTGTGTGTGTGTGTGTGTGTGTGTGTGTACACTTTTGTGTGAGTAAAGGGGGAACTCTGATCACTCCATCCTCAATTACCTTCCTGCAGGAGGACCCTCACGCAGTTGAAGATATTTGTTTCTCGCCTGGCCGGGTTCTGCACACGGAGAGGCAGGCAGGAAGGCAGGAGCAGCATCACAGTCAGCACCGCCGCCAGCAACGTCAGCAGGATGGCCCATACCAGCAGTGACAGAGGCATCAGGAAGCCCCACGGGTCCACCTTAGGGCGACCTAGGGCTGCAAGAATCTGATACCCATATGAATATAAATGCCGAGTAGTCCGCCCCTTGAGGTCGAGTGAGATCCATGAAAAATGGCCCTGGGGTAAATTCCACTTCCTGAAATGTTTTATCAAAGGAAATAATCTAATAAGGATAGAATGATGGCTAACACAAGAGTCGATACAATACAGCAAACAGCTCTCAACCACACTGGTTTAAGATACGTAACTCGTTGGACACTTTCTAATCAGCATTTTCCTGAATTTATAATACGTGTAGAATTTTTATAGTCATTACCCTTTTATCAATCATAGGCGACAACAGGCAAATAGTTATACACTGTAGGGAAGCAGATTCATGAGAATAACGTCAGGACTATACGTAACTATCTACGCAATACTCCATGATGTGTTGGCAGTACAATCAACCCCCAGTTATGCCTTCAGAATGTTGTATCGATTCCTCAGGATAAGCAGTCATATGGTAGTTCACAGCCCAATGGCAGAATAGGATAACAGTACACCTAGACTGTCTTTCCACAGAATTTCTTTGTGACTAGCATAATTTTCTAGAGTCAGTTTTTTGTTATGACCCACATTCAAGATGGAATTCTGGCGAAGTTAGGCTAGGTTAAAGTGGATAGAGTATTGCGAAAGACTGGAAGAGGTGGATAACAGTTTTTCAGTACATAAGATTAAGTCTTCATACAAGACTTTACAAATTTACCTCACGTGTGATAAGCCCCAACATGTGAAACCAGGTCTCGTCGCTCTTCAGTATCCCCCAGCTTCTGTCGTCAGGCCTAATGAATGTGTACCTTTCGTAGAGGTATTGGAGATATTGTAGAGAAAACTATAAATGTTACTTCATCCTAAGGTCAAGGACTGCAATGTTCATATCGCTAATCATTTCTAGTGGCATCCGTTATACGACCAAATTATCTGTGTTGGTATATCCTTGCTATAACGATGTCTTTCACCCTAACGATCAAAAAATTACCCTAACTAGAAGAAAATCACATGGAGATAGCAAGAATTATCTAAAATACGAAAAACATTGCAGGATTGAAGAGTTAAGGGTGTATGAAATTAAAGACTATCCACATCTTTGCTCACGTAAAATTCATGGCCTTGGGCAGCTTCTCCATGACATGTCCTTCCACTCCAGTGAAGGTGAGTCGCATGCCGCTAGGTGCTGAAGGGTCGTCCACCATGACCCCCACCTGCATAGGGAACTCGTCTGCTGTCACCAATACACGGGACCGGTGGGGGAATCTGCAGTGATGTTTTGTGCTGTAAGTCGATTTCTTTGCAGTATGAAACACCAACTCAATTTTGCTCAATTGTCTGTTAGATCTGTCTCCCTGTTTAAAGTCATTAATATTTAGCCTGTAATAATACAAACAATGCAGGTCACAAAGATAACCTCTGAAACTGAGTCCAAGATACACAAGAAGAACATAAGGATTAAACTTCTGTGGGAAAAGATTCGGCGGGTGGGTGAGACGTAGATTTTGGTCAGTAGTCCATTATGCCACCTGTGATGGCCTAACTTCTGGGTTAGTGAACGGCTGTCATGAGAACACTCTGGTCCTGTCGGTGGAAAATAACCCAATCACTATATTATATGTGTGTTTCATGACTAGATAATCAGCTTTTTGAAGTTATTGACCCAAAATGTTATCTGAAGGGTCGAGCAACGGGAAACTCGCCTAATGTGTCTGGAATGAGAAGGGTCTAAGCAAACTAGAAAGCTCTATACACCTGATGGAGCAACAGAAGATTGAATGATGGATAAACTTGTTATCTAAAGACTGGTGAAGAGTCATCCAAAACCGCGAGGAGAGAATTGGTGCAAGAGAAGGTCTTATGAAGGTGGTGGAGGGTCCGAAGATGGTAGAGAGAGAGGCGAGTAGCTTCACTGTCTGGACTCTCAGAAGCTGGGTCTTGAAGAAGAACTCAGCAAAGGCGGAAAAGACCGGGGAGTCGCTGATCAAAACCACCGTCACACACCACAGTATCTTGCAGAGGTAGAGGGTAAATAGGAGAGTTTTTCTACTTATGTTAGAATTATACCACTTGTTGTGATATAAATTCAGTTTTAATCTCTTTTAATGCTTTTTTTTTTCAAGATGACATATTTAATTATAATGGACAGTTACCTGTCGCAAATGGGCAATGGCTTGAAAGAGTTGTATGTCATCTTCGTATTCAGTTCATCTGTTTCCTTCTCAAGGACACCGCCTCGCCAGGGGACTTGTAGCATTGTTAGATCATGAAACAGAAAACAATGACATGGATTTCAATAGAAATACAATTTCTGTCTATCATTACACTGATCTTTGTTTTCCCTACTATACATTTTCAGTAACGTTATTTTCATCATAGGTAAACTGTTCACATGATGTATTCTGAACCCTGCGTTAAGTACAATCACGGGTACTAATTTTTTACTCACACAGAGTAAATTTTATTTTAGCATGACGACTTATTGTATAGGTCATACACAATGCACAGTGCACTGAAGATGTGTCTATGCCTTTTCGGACACATTAATGCAATAGAGAAAATATTTGCTATCAGACTAAATAATTCATATTTCATTCATTAAATGTATAGGTTCACTGAGGATGGTAGTCGATAAATGCTGCTTTGAACATTTGGGAATTTGAAATGGGTTCTTGCTATCTAGAGACACAGACTTTGCAATGGGGAGTGGAGAAGGTTGAAGTTTTGTAATATGCACTACATCCCTGTGCATAGTTTCAACTGTTATGCAATGCCGACTTACTTGTACTACAGAAGACGCCCATAGAGAGTCGCCCATCACCAGGAGGAAGGAGAATCGGGAACACTGCTCTGTGGTCAACATGACATTCAGTGCTTGGAGGCTCTCCAATGATGTTCTGATAGTGTCTGATAATTACACAATTAATAGTACTGTTGTAGATGTCTAGATAATGTTTAGAGAGTGTCTACCTAGTCTCTGCTTTATTTACTAAATAAGCAATGCTGGGTCTGGTTAGCACTTGGATGGGTGACAGCCTGGGAACACCAGATGCTGTTGGCATCCCTACGTGTCAAGTGGGGTTTGTGGAGGATTAGTGCCCCTCTCTGTAAAACAATTAACTCTAAGCCCTTGGCCACTCCGTTTGGGATAAATGGCGTCTGGCAATAAATGAATGAAAAAAAATTACAAATGACTTCCACAGAATGCAGACTTACTCCAGTAGCTAGCTAATTTATAATCGGTTTCAGCACCCTTTGATTTCCATGAAGGTGGCATCATTGCTGACTGCTTCTATGGATGTGAGGGAATGCTTGAATGTCTGTAGGCAATACTTCTTGTCAGGGAGTGCATATTACCTGGTTTTCTGGCAGCGTGCTACGAGAGAAAGATTACCATTGTCAAGAATTAAGTATTGGCCTAGTAGTGGAGGGAGATATGGTGGTTGCAATGAAACCTGCTCTTAAGAGGATGAGATGACTTTTCTTTCCCAGTGATTGTTGTAATTTTCGCAGTATTGGTGTAAAAACAACTACAAACAACAAAGACTTCATAACCAGTAAAGCTGATGTAAGAAGACAAAAACTGGTGAAAGTGGCAACACCTGATGCTGTGGTCACAGTCAGAATCAGTCATGAGCTACTGTTTCTACGAAAGTCTTATAACCATGTCAAATGGAATTGAGGGAAAATCAGTGTCGACTAGGTTACATAAAAAAAAATCGTAATGAATCGCAGGTGTATTGAGCTGCACTGGCTGAATGATACTGAGACTCACGAGAACGGATTATAGAAAAGTTAAATGTTCTGGACTACAGTTGGTTAATATCGAGTCCTACCCCATACACTGAAAACACGGGACTGGTTGTTGTTTGGAACATTGATTCTGGCTATTTCCTTAATTACACTAGAACTTACCCGTGTTGTGGTGAAGACGGGCATGAACCAAGAGAAAGGTGACCCCATGGATAAGTCACACACAAGCCGCCATCACGTCACTACCACCGCCATCACCGCCACCATCACTACATCTCTCTTTGCCACCACACCTGAGAACAGAGACAACGTCCCCGACATCGTAACTCTTTTCGGGCTATTGCTGTAAAAATGAAGTAAGCATGATCCAGAAAAAAAAAAAGGGGGGGGAGGGAAGATGTTGCAAGAACTGCTATCAGGGCACACGGTGAATAGGGGCCATACTTCCAACCACTCATTCATCATTCATTAAATATTAAGCTAACCATCCAATTACTTGCAGTGAACGAGACTTATACATCTTCGCATGCACCATCAACACATTGCTTTCTTCGCAGAATTAATGCCTATATATACTTACAACTTCTCTCCAGCAATGTTATCAAGGTGAATTATCTTTCAGGAATACATTTCTCTGCATCCTTCTTGCTGTCAAACACTTCTCCATGCAGTGAAAGTTTGTATCTATTATTCCCATTCTGCTATTTCAGTATGGGAAGTGCCAGACGATTTTGAACACTCACGGGAAGAACCTCTGGACGGCAAAAGTTCAATAAAAAAAAAAAAAATACCATAATCTTGTCTGAGATATTTTCAGACATTCGTATTTCTGCTGGACTATATGTCCGTTTGTATCCTCTTCCTTTAAATATTATAATACGCTGACAGAAATTTAAGGGTAAGGAATCTGGTGCACCCAGAAACAATACTATCTTTTAAATATTTTTTTATTACTGTAGACAACCGATTTTATATTTGAATAAGCAACGAATGTAGAAAAAATCAGAAAAAAAAAATCACTAATAAGCATACCAAAGTTTATCACACTGTGCGATGATTGTGTCAATGGCATAAGTACTGTATTGCATAATTATGGTTATCTTATTTTTAAGTGCAATATGTTGTATACAAGAACACTACATATATTAGTTACTATGTATCTATCATCCATACCTTTTTTGCCCATTCATGAACGTTGAGACCTGTTCATTTACCACCAGGGTGACCAGATGCCAGTCCCTGAATGGTACTGTGATCATTGTGCCCCAGACACCACTGAAATGTAAACCCTAATGCATCATATCTGGTTGGAGCAACTTAATACACTAGACCACCAGGTGTCCACTTGAAATGTAAGGTAACAACCCATATAATATAATGAATTCTTTGGTTACAATAAGGCTTTTGGGTTGGCATTCACTGTAGACACCATTATGCAGCACTACGTCGAGTGAACGGATGGTAGGTGACCTTGCCAATAAGATTTTAATCTATTCATTGATAAACCTTTTCATTGATGGGGAAGGCGGCGGCTCAGTTGGTAGAGAGGTGGCCTGAAGTCTTACTGGACCCAGGTTCAAATCCCCTCTGGAGCAGGGAACAGTTTAACCCCTTAGCTGCGGGGCGTCACTTTCATGATGCTCGGGCACAAGGGATTGTACCACGAGGCGTCACTTTTGTGATTCTGTGTTATTTTGAATTCGCCCGGGCTTTCAAGTGGTGGCTTGTATCATCTATCACTATGAGTGTCCAGCTATAGTCAGTTCTGCTAATGTCATCTGTACTCCCATCCACTGTTGACAATTTAGCCATTGATCCCCTGTCCTTGATTCCCCTCCTTACCTCCCCTCCGTTACCCTCTCCTCCCGCCTGCCCAACTATGCTGTGCTAGGCAAATCCTGGACGGATTTTTCCACTCAATTTATCCATTGAAATGTGCCTTATGCCCTATTCTTATACAAAATAATATATGAAAGAAAGAGAAAAGGTAATTGATACTGCCATACATCTGGAATGGGCTAATTATCACCTGGCAACACCCCACATGCCCTCATTCGCTAATTTTCCCTGTTTATTTCCCCTTGAAATATGCCGTATGACCTATTCTCGTAATAAAAATATATATACCGGTAAGAAAGGAAGGGAGAACCCTAAGTGATATTTACATTCATCTAAAACTACCTAATTTATTATGTCCAGTATTGTCTAGATTTCCTGCCAATCATGTCATAGCATATAAATTAGCAGCTGTCACCACGCTGACATAGTCAACCCTTCCCTGCCCATAGGCCACATCATTCAGTTTACTGTCATCTTTCGAGGTGAAATCACGTCGTATTCGCGCCTGTCCAATTACCCCGCTTCATAGCCCACTGCAAAGGACCCTGTGACCTCTACCCCTACTAAACCTCGTGTGGGAAGGGGTAAAGGGCTAAGTGACTGCTGCGGAACGTGAAGTGGCTAGTTTATCAATGATAATAGTGACTACGATATTTCTGGTGACTAAAACAGTGCAAGTGGAAATGTAAATAATGTGTAAATAGCAAGTGAAAGTAAAGAATGTAAATATAACTGAACAGTGGAAAATAGTTTTATAAGTTACTGCAAGTGACAGTGCATAACATAGTGTAAATAAAACAGAAATGTAAATGATTTAAATATAATAGAAAATGTAAATAGAAATGTAAATAATTAGTAATATAAGAATATGAGTATAAATACTTTGAGTAATGAAAGTGAAAGTGAAAGCTACGCTCTAGTGTGTATAAATACCTGGAGTAATGAAAGTGAAAGTGAAAGCTTCGCTCTCTACGCTAATTTACTGAATGAGAAAGCAAATGCCTGGAGTGAAAATAAACTACTAGTACTGAAAGAAACTTTTGGATACATACAGTATACATGAATAAGTGTAATAAAGTACTAGGAATATAAAGTGTGAGTGTGTTTATGAATAATAAATGACAGCTCCACCTCAGAATACCATCGAGGAACGAGCGCGGGTGGAAAGCTCGTATGCGCTCGTAATTTACATTGCTTTCACATTGTTTATTTTTGGAAAATGGATTCCAAACTGTTTGAAATTCATAGTGTTTGTAGTGATAACATTGGGCAGTGGTAACCATATTACAAGGTGTTGGGAAGTGTAAAGTGGAGACTTCGTTACCCAACTTCAGAAGTCTCCACAAGTCCTATGATAGTCGACGAAGGTTCAACAAACATCTCATGAGAAAGCTGAAGGTATGTCCCATATGGTAATTGAATTGTAATATTCTAGGACTAATAACAGATTTTTGGCAAATATTTTTAAAAAGTCAGTCGGAGGGCGATTATCCCCGAGAGATGGGCACATTGCATTCCCGACATCCCTGGGGTTAAGGGGTTGAGGATCTGAATATCATTAAAGCAGACTTTACCGATCTACCAGAAGACCCGCCGACATCTCATAAAAACACCCCCGCTAATACTAATACCCCAGTCCTGCATGAGATAGCACTAGCATGTATTCAATATGGACGGTGAGTGTTAGCACCGAAGTGGTGACATGTAGAGTTGTATTTTAAGTAGGAGGACTACTGGGCCTTGGGAACAAGTTGTGAAGCCTATGCCCAGAGTCGGACACACACACACACACACACACACACACACACACACACACACACACACACACACACACACACACAGAAATCCCGAGATAAACGTGCTCACTACAGGGTATTTCGTTATCTTTTTTTTTTTGTGAGGAAGAAGGAACCAAAGGCTAGAAGCCTGCAAAACAGTTCCCTCCAAGTAAAAAAAAAAAAAACAATACAAAAGACAGCCAAATTCAAGATCCATTCATTTCGAGATGCCTGGACATACTGCATTTGAAAGACTGGAGATCATACAGTAGAAAGTAGGAAATACAGACATAGAGAGACAGTTCCAGAGTTGACTCGTTGCATAAATGAAGGACTGGGAGTAACGGTTAACTCCTGCATTAGAAAGTTAGACAGAAAAAGGGATGAGAGTTTATTGCCAGATGAGTGTTACGCACAGATCGTAGAGGTGGAGAGATGCAAGCAGACAGATCAGAGGAGCAATGACCATGGAAGTAGCGATAGAAAAGAGATAAAGAGGCAACAGTGCGGTGAAGAGACAGAGGTTGAAGGAAGCCAGTAGGAGGAGCAGAGTTAATGAGATGAAATGCCTTTGACTCCTCCCAGTTAAGAAGAGCTGTATGTCGGGAGCCTCCCCTCACATGAAAGATGTACTCCATACAGGGGTGAATAAATTCCGTGTATAAAGTCAACAACTGTGCAGGGGTAAAAAAGGTATGCGGTCGGCTTAGCACACCCAGTCTCTTGGAAGCAGATTTTACATGAGATGTAATTTGATCTTTCCAGGGTAAATCTCGAGTGAATGAAATCCCAAGCATGTTCAAGGATGATGCTGGATTGAGCTGGATATTATTAAACTTTAGTGGGTACTCCTGTGGAAGATTCTGTTGGGTTGAAAGGTGTAAAAACTGAGTCTTTGATGCATTAAAAACAAGATTATTTTTACCCCTGTCAGAGATACGAGCAAGGTCAGACATTAGGTGTGTCATAGCTTCATCCCTTGTTTGTTGAAGTAACTGCGGGATGGACATTGCGGAAACCGAATGGAAAGGTGGAGGGTGGAATCATCAACGTATGAGTGGATAGGGTTAGATGTGCAGCTTAAATCATTTATGAATAAAAGGAAGAGAGTTGGTGATAGGACAGAGCCCTGAGGAAACCACTGTTGATAGATCTAGGAGAAGAGTGATGGCCGTCTACAACAGCGGCTATAGAACAACCAGAAAGGAAGCTGTAGATGAAAACATGGATAGAAGGACAGAAACCGTAAGAGGGCAGTTTGGAAATTAAAGATTTATGCCAGACTCGATTTGAGATGTCAAGTGCAATGGCAAAGCTTTTGCCAAAGTCCCAAAAGGAGGATGACCAGAAGTCTGAAAGGTAGGTGAGAAGATCGCCAGTAGAGTGTCCCTGACGGAACCCATCCTGACGATCAGAAAGAAGGTTGTGATCGGAAAGATGCTTAAAAAATTTTCTATTAAGAATAGACTCAAAAGCTTTTGAGACACAGGATGTTAAAACAATTGCACGATAGTTAGAGGGTTGGGAATGGTCATCCTTCTTTGAGACTGGCTGAATGAGAGCAAACTTCCAGCAAGAGGGAAAGGTACAAGTTGAAAGACAAAGGCGAAAGAGTTTAACTAGGCAGGGTGTAAGCACAGAAGCACAGTTCTTGAGGACAACATTAGGGACTCCATCAGGCCCGTATCCCTTGCTAGTATTGAGGCCAGTGATGACAGAAAATACATCAGCTGAAGAAATTTTAATGTCAGCCATGAGGAAGTCAGAGGGGGGAAGTGATGGAGGAACAGCACCAGAATTGTCTAAGGTGGAATTGGAAGAAAAAGTCTGAGCAAAGAGATCTGCTTTATCAGTAGAAGAAATACCGTAGCTACAGAGCCATCAGCGTAGAAAAGAGGAGGGAAGGATGATGAGGTAAAGTTCTTAGAAAGGCTTTTGGCAAGGAGCCAGAAGGAGCAGGAAGAATTCGAGTTGGAGAGTTGAGAGCATTTGGTACAGACGAAATTATTTTTAACAGAGTGAAGAACAGACTTAGCACGATTCCGGACAGAAGCATAAAAAATATGTGATTCAGGGGTGGGTTGGCTCTGGTACCTTTTATAGGCCCTAATCTTGTTGCGGACAGCATAAGAACAAGCGTGATGAAACCAAGGCTTTCTTGCATTAGTCAAAGGATATGAGACTGGAATGTATGCATCCATGCCCGAGAGAATAACCTCTGTAATGCGTTAGGCACACTCAGATGGCTTCCGGCCATTGAAGCAATAATCATTCCATGGAAAATCAAAGAAGTACTGCCTGAGGACCTCCCAATCCGCAGCTCCATAGTGGCACAGTTGCCGTTTCTTTGGGGGATCCACAGGCCGTAGCAGAGCGATAGTACAGATTAAGGTAATAAGGTTGTGATTGGAGGAGCCCAACGGAGAGAAAAGATTAACACTGTAAGCAGAATGATTAATTGCAAGGAAAAGATCAAGTATGTTGGAGCTTTCTCCAACGTTGTCAGGGATACGGGTAGGGTGCTCTAGGTCATTAAGGATGGAAAAGATGTAGGCTTGTTCACCAAGTGGATCAGTGAAAGGAGAGGAGAGCCAAAGGTGATGGTGAACACTGAAATCTCCTAGAATGCAGATTTCAGAGAAAGGAGAAATGGATAGAATGTGTTGCATCGCAGAAGTAAGATAGTCGAAGAATTTTTGAGTCAGTAAAATTGGGGGATCAGTAAACAGTGGAGATATATTTAGTCAATGAATGACAGGAAAATCGAAGCCAGAGAGTAGAGAATTCAGAAGAATCAAGCTTGAGAACACGAGAACAAGATAAGTAGTTGCGTACATAAACACAACAGCCACATTTGGCCTTGAAATGAGTATAGAGAAAGTAGGAGGATACAGAAAAGAGTTTACTGTCAGTTGCCTCAGACAGCTGAGTCTCAGTTAAAAGAGAATGTGATGTTTAGAAAAGGAGAGGTGATGTTCAACAGAGAGAAAGTTAGAGGAGAGGCCACGAATGTTGCAGAAATGAAGAAGAAGTGAGTCAGACAATGGTTCCAGGCAACGCATAGAGTCGCCAGCGGGAGAGGGGAGGATGGTGGTGCGATATGTGGTCCCCCCTCCCCCCCGGACTCTTGGGCAAGGTCTGAGTTAGCCATTTTTCTTTTTTTATTTTGAAAAGGAAATGTAGTGTGTACTGTGCATGTAGTTTGGTGTTGACAGTTAGAGAAGCTTGTATTAGAGAGCATGTTGGCCTACTCTGTGTGTTACTGAAACACTGAAAAAGTTCAGCAATGGGGGATGGTCGGGAACTAGTCCCGAGGGCTGATGAAACGTGAGCTCCAGCTCTCCCTTTCATCAGCTTTCTACCCACTTTCGGAATACTGCCCTGCTCGACTGGTGCTACAGTCTACTCCTCCTAAACCACCTGGTTGCGATTCTTTAAGTAATTAGGATAATGATTCTCAGGTCAGCTCTGTATAGGAAAAGTTGCATCTATCTGAGCTGAGATCGAGTAGCTATCTATCCAGTCGATTTCTTCTTGGTTATTTAGCCATTATTTTTATTTATTATATATTTTGTGTGATCTTGTAGGTCGATAATGTTAGATGCAATGATGAACTCAGTATTAAGTGGGAGAATCAACATGTCTACACAAATATGACATTTCAACATTATAAGTGTCATGATCAGCTAAAATATAAACTCTGTCCTCATGCTAACGCTTCATTAACATATCAGTGCAAAGAACTTATTGGATCAGTCGTTTTAACTCTTCTGAATTGGTCTTTGAAGTACTGGCTTAGCTGGACTACCCATGAAACTCAGATCTTCCTAAGTGGTCATCAGATTGAGTACAAAAACAAGCTTAGTAACGAGGGCACATATGAGGGTGCCGAAAACATCCAAATTTATGCCAATAATCCGAGGGTGCAAGTATGCTTCGGAGGTTCATTTCAAACACATGTAAAGCTGTAAGGTGCATCACTATGGGCCAAAACGTTTTGACAGGGCCAAAGATTGCCTTGCGGTGCTTTTCCTTGATGGGTCTGCATGTGCGGTGTCTGTTCTCAACGTGGCCCTCCTGCTTTCATTGCCTGATCCACCTGCGGACAGTGGTGACGCTCGACCCGGTTACCCTGACAATGGCGCCGGCTGACAGTCCCCCCACGCACATCCACAAACAGATGCTTCTCTCAGTCAGGGAGGTTGGTCGTGAGGATCGGTGTGTTTTCATGTTGTCTTAAATTTAGTCATCTGTAAACACCCGGAACGAAAGTTTCTTCATTTATAGCTGTTGTCATAAGTTAATAAAAGATGCGAATTAACTTCGCACAAAGATGTTTCGTGCTGTTAGAGAGGTTGGTTGTGGCGACCGCTGTTTTTTCATGTTCGGTGTCTGAAACTTATGCTTAAGAGAATATAAAAGAGGTGGACACTATATTCATCTATAGCTCTCGGTATAGGGTGGTAAAGAATTAATATACGTCTCCCCGATAACGATACCTTGCCCGGTGAATGGGGGTACACCATGACAAACAAGAACACTTTACCTCTTGATTAATAAGAACACGGTACTATGTCACTAACAGCAACACGGTACAACATCACTCACAACAACCCCGTACTCTATCACCTACAGCAACACTGTACTATATCACTTACATTAACACGGTACCATATCGCTAACAACAACACTGCACCACATGACTAGCACGGTACCATTAGACTAACAGCAACACTGTGCCACATGACTCACTTTCATAGTGTAGGGGAAGGTGAGGCTGGAATGTGATCTATAACAGCCTGGAGCAACAGCTGAGCTCCGAGTGCTGACCGGCCTCCTGGGACCCTTATATAAACAGTGAACACCTTCCCCTCCCCTCTCACTGCACCACCCAGTAAACACCCTCTCTCCCCTCTCACCACATCAGTCAGTGAACACTTCTCCCTCCCCTCTCACTATCCAGTGACAATTTACTTTCTCCAAGAGTTCAACTAGACAGATCAACTAAAACAAATAGATCAACTTGGTTATTGGGGACATATTCACATATTTTCATGATGATCCTTCCATTAGTGTCATAATTTCTTGGAGAGACACACAGACAAGTGTGACTACATAGCCCTACCCTCGATAGTAGAAGTTACTATGATGCAGAATATTGTGTTGCTGCACGTGTGTACTTAGGTCACTAAGTTTACTCCATAGGCAGTGGATTATGAAAAAAAAAAAAATCGAACTAACTTCTAAAATGTATTCATATACATCCTTACAGAAACTGTAATAGTGATAACCATGAGAATACACTGCAATGAGTGATACTGGAAGCAACTCTTATACTTTGCCATTTGTTTAATTCTATATGTAAGTCTAAATTATTTATTCATTCATTTATTTGGTTGGTATGCACTGCTCTCCTTATCACACTTAAAGTGAAGTAAGTAAGTCATGTGAAGAGCGTTGTGAGCAAGGATGATGTGTGAGGTCAGTGATGGTGATAGTGGTATGTTTCTTAGGTGGCCACCTGACCCTTCTGGCCCCACCTGGCTCCACCACACACAATCTCCATCACCAGCACCACCACAGTCACTGTGAACCCATATCCAAGCATCGAAAACATGCCCTGAAAATGGATAACGCGGGATATAGGGCAGCAATTCTTTCATTAATGCACTAAACTAATAGTACACTTTTTACATGCATAGTCAGTTCTTACGTCACACACACATGTCTATAAAAGACCTATTAAAACAATGATTTTTTTCGAACTGATCATGAGGCCACAGCAGGGATTGAATTATTTTCTGCTGTCCCATATTCTTGTATAGCCTTGACGTTTAATCTACCCTTACACTCAGACAATATCAGTATAGACTAGTTCTCGGAGTACGATGTGGAGATTCAAAAACTTTGTCCATAACTCGTGTACCTCACCATCACCCACCGACAACTGCCCTAACACTTCAACATAGGCCATTTCAATGTACCAGATATAAAGTCAAGTTCACTATGATCCCACAATATACCATGGGAAAATGAGGGGGGGGGGGTACAGTGTCAAAAGTACGTAGCTAGATTCGTAATTATAAGAAGCAGGTTTTACTATGGTAATTTTTTCCCCCACGAAATACCTACCTGCATAATTAATTGTGACACAGTACATATTTACCTTCGAGATATTAAAAGATGCACATTACACGATTACGTACAACCAACTTTTTCACCACTTACCTCCAGTGAAGTGCTTTATAATTATTATTTTTTTTTTACCTTACTCACTCTCGTAGTAAATGGGTTAATGAAAGCTACGTTCAGCCCCCATAAAAAAAAAAAAAAATCTCTCGTGAACCGAATAAAATCGCCTGTGTGTAATGATAAAAGACAATATCAGACTGAGGGGGAGAAATGGTACAGTGAGGTAAATCGATCCTATTATCAGTTATGAAGGAAGTTACTATCATGGCTTACCCAAAGACTGGTGAGTGAGAGAATGGTGGTGACGGTGATAATCCTGGGTGGGTTCTCGCGCATGCTGGAGTTGGGTTCTGAGTACTTCACCCATTTATCGTACAGCCCTGATTCCACCAAAGTGTAGGATCTAACCACAAGAAGAGACACATATATATCTGTATGTGAAGAATAACTCGCTAAGAAAAATGAAAAGTGAAATACCAAACTCTCGTCTGTTCTTCCAAGACATCTCAGGGTATGTGTGTATGTATGTATGTAAATTTATCATATATCCAAAGACCTCCTGTGAAACACACCAGATTATACTTGTTTTGTTTTTATTTTCATTTTAAAAAGAATTATACTGCAACAATTGTCATCTGTAGTAAATTATTGCTTATTTCACTAAACTGAGACACAACTTATTTATCCTCGGTAAGAAGAGGCTGTTCTTCTGAGTCACTATGGCCAGAGGGTTGGTTGCATAGACGCTTTGTGAAAGGTAAAAATCACGACCTGCAAAAAGAATTACTAGATACTATCAATACAAAAGCGTAGAAATGCTATTAGAAATCTACTGAAGCGTTCCTTTTAACACTCACAAGATGTTTGTTATTTTGAAATGCCAGGTAGTGTTTTACATTTACCTAACAATCGTTTTTAGTTAATTACCACCTTGCCTTTTGTCGATAGTCGTATGTTCCTGAATTCCTCATTTCATTTATATCCTTCAGTGTCAGTGTCTTTCTTTGTTACCTGACATTACTAATTTCAAGTGGAAATTAAGATGAGTTGTAACATCTTGGCATCTCCAGCCATACGCATATAGTGTATTTTAATAAAAGAACCATTTAGACGTAAATATCCTTATTTTCACCCTCTATATGGTCATTTAATTAAGTAGTTTGTCAGGCATAGTAGTCCTAATAAGATATAACTTATCATAAATGATGACAGATGACTGTGAAGGAGAGGGGAGTTCTCATAGCTCAACCTCGTGAAATAATCAATGCGTAGTAGGTATCTGCCTTAAGGTCCTTGCAAATTCAAAGGAACAAGTCTGTTAACTTGAGTAACCTGACCTTTTTTTTTCACTCAGCAGAGGAAAGTCTTAGTATTAGTCAGGTTTATATTACATGTTTTACGTGATATACCCAATTCAGCAACAGCGTGTGTGTGTGTGTGTGTGTGTGTGTGTGTGTGTGTGTGTGTGTGTGTGTGTGTGTGTGTGTGTGTGCGTGCGTGCGTGCGTGAGTGCGTGCGTGCGTGCGTGCGTGTGCGTGCGTGCGTGCGTGCGTGTGTGTGTGTGTGTGTGTGTGTGTGTGTGTGTGTGTGTGTGTGTGTGTGTGTTCATGCTGTTTTAGAATGACAGCAATTAAATATTAACATGTTGTTGGCTTGGTTCTGCTACGATACAGTGATACATTCTAAAATACAGATAACTATAAATATATTAAACATACATAAATTCAGTAACTATAGCAATCATATTACAACCTGTGAGAGAAAAGCTTTTGGGCAACAAGTTGACATAATTGATACTGAGGTAAAAAATGACGTGAGTGGCAGAGCGCAAGACGGTCTACATGCTTTTGGCTGACTGGAAGAACTTATTGTAGGCGACTCGTTTCGTCCCAGTTAGGTTCCGAAGTTCATGGAGTGGACCTGACGTGGCAGCCTGAAACGAATAACTCGGTCAAAATTTTTCGACTTTGCGATGTAAGGTTATGGGATTTGGAAACACGAGTTTTTACTAATTCGAAAAAAAGGACGTGTAAATGTCTGGCAGAAAATTTTAGTTATCAAACATATGAAAATAGCCGATGACCCTTGAGTAAATGAATGAAAATAGCATCAGGAACTTAATTACCTTCCAAAATCATAGATCCTACTCATAAATTAATTCGGTGCTTTTTAGGGTTTGAGAAACTGTGCATACAAAAAAAAAAATGTTTTATAAAGATAGAAATTGCCCTAACCTTAGAGCAGCCTCTTATTATGATATGAATTTCATGAATAGTTTAACCATCATTTCAGGCAAAATGGTATAGGTATTAATTTTTGACGCCATAATTAACTAATAGCATATCAAAGAATCGCATTATAGACAGCCAATTAGGTACTCCTAATTTTTTATCGTCCTGAAGGAACGACCACTCACTTGAATATATTTAATGATCAAAGTGTTTGGAACAACAATTATCCCAACATCAGAGTTATCAAGGACGTCCTCAAGTCTCTGGTAAGGTTGGTCTATGTATCTGACTGCCAGGATTGACATGAGGTTGCCGACGTAGCTCTGTGTCAGCACCACCATCATCAACATCCACACCCCTAGCAACACACGATCCCACCACCATCGACACTTTGTTCTTTTTATATCTGGAAAACAAAATTTAGTCAAGCAAAAGATATGGATCACCTAAATATTTGATGGCATGTTTCTGGCCGCTTTGGTGAAATAAAAGTAGTGGTTACAGTTAGCTTCCATTAGTGAGATGAATTTAAGCAGAGATATAAATATACCTAGATGCCGCATCGCCCATTCTTCTGTACAGCGCCGATACATCTGCGTGGCCGCCATCTTGGAACGGTCCAGCGTGTAATAGTGGCACTTGTTTTAGAGTGAATTCAGACTGTGAAAATGAATGTAACTTTGCCATTTCTTGTCCGATTTTGTTAAACTTAGGCTTTAAAGAAGAGAACATTAAATAAAAGATAGTATATAATCGGATTTTCACAATAAAGGATATATTATAGCCTTATAGCTAGTGTTTAGACTACCAAACAGATCTAAGCCTCTGTAGGGCTATTATATCTATCATAAAAGAATAACTGAAGAACTATTTTCTGCACTTGACCATGTGTATAGTCCAAGTCTTATTAACTTTAATACTTAGAACCATTAGGACCTAGTTGGTAGCTGATAAAAAATAATTTTCACACATGTAGAGTTTACCTTATGTCTCTTAGGTAAACTCTCACAGGTATACAAGAAACCATTCGGCTTGTCACTCAGTGTAGAGCATCCGTACACGGAAGGGAGAGGAAAGAAAGAAGGAAAGAATGACAAGAGGAAGGACGAATAATGGAAAGAGGGCTTACAAGTCACAGGTTATAAAAAAATATACATTTTAAGCTGTTGCACTGTCACAATGCACAAAGGAAAAAAACAATTACACATGAATAGAAAATACAATACATAAAGGAAAGAAATACACATATAATTACTCATCAATAGAAAATACAATGCATAAGGCAAAAAAATTACACATAGAATTACACATCAATAGAAAATACAGTGCATAAGAGAAAATAATTACACACAGAATTACACATCAATAGGAAATACAAAGCATAAGGCAAAATATTTACACATAGGATTACACATCAATAGAAAATACAGTGCATAAGGATCTCCAGGAAACCTATTGAGATAAAAGGGAAGAAAAATTTCCATTAATTTAAGTTTAACTGCATACAATTTTTTTTCTATATATATATTTTTTTTGTGGTAAAAATATTACTTTGTTGGAATCTAATTCAAGGGGGTAAATTTTTACAATTTGCCAATACACCCCCAAGGTTGTGTAGCACATTTTTCTGGACATAATCTAACCTAACCTAACCTAACCTGCTGCAGCGGAATGCTTACCTTAGAGTTAGGTATCATACTATACGTTTATGGTGGTAATATCCCTGAACCACATATTGGCAACTTGTAAAATAAAACCTTCATGGGGATAAATGAAACAGTCATTGTGCTTGGCCTTCAATACATATTATAATATTAATACGGACACTGTGACAGCTGCACAACAATACATATTGACAATGTATCCGGTCATTTCTTGGAATGGACAGCCTCCATTGACTTTCAAATGCTTATGCTGTTTTTTCCCCTCAATCTTCCATGATACTTTATACAGACGAAAATCAAGAAAGCAAATAATTTTGCATTAGTTTTGAGATTGTAAAGTAATATTTTCACATGCCACTGTCCTGGTAATGCAGACACAGCGTTGCGGCATTTCTAGGTCAACAGTGGTCAACTTTGTCCAATGTCTGGAACACAACATCGCCTGCCTCGACTGCTCTAAGATGGTGGCCACGTATACGTATCTAAAGAAGTGTCATGCGGCATCTAGGTATATTTATATCTATGAATTTAAGTATCATCTAACACAAGACAGTGGTTGAGTATCATTAAAGTATGTGGGCAAAACAAATGGCTCTTTTGGTGTTGTTATAGAGAAGAAATGACTAATTCGGAAGCTAATAAGCCTGGATGCTGCCTACATTAACACAGCCGTTAACACTTAATCTGATCTCTCAGAGTCCCTCCAAAATTTGTCTAAAATTACTCAGTGGTAACTACAACATGGCAAACACTAATTACCTTCTTGCAAAAGAACTTGCACACAGTTGAAGGTGTTGGTATCTTTCATGCTTGGGATATGAGTGGGAAGACAGTACGGCAGAAGCAGCATCACAGCGCATACTGCTAACAGTGCTGTCATCACAGCCACCCAAACCTTTGGTCTAAGAGGCAGCAGGAAGCCCCACGGGTCCACCTCAGGTCTACCACGGTTAGCGAGAATTAGATACTTTCCTATAAACACAAAAGGAGAGAAGTCTGTCCACTGGCTTCTGGTTATATCCAAGAAAACTGGTCCCAGAGTAAACTCCACTTCCTGAAATGTGTTTTTGTAAAATATAATGATGAACTGTAAATAATGTATGTCGGGATATATTTTTAAAAAGATTAACCTTTACCACAATATATATACTATGATGAATAATTCATGAGAAGGCTCACAAGTCGTTTTCTTAACTCAGTACATTTACTGTACTGATCACAACTTGTTATTTCAAGAGTAGCCGTTCCCAAGCTAAATATTTGAAACGGAAACTGACAAAAAAAAATGGTTGTTGGGATGATGTATTTCCGAACATGAGGATCGAATTTTATGTGAGGGAAAATATAACCACTGTACAATGCTGAAAGCTGTAAGAGGACAATTAAACTTCTAATATACTCTAGCAGTAGTCGTGTGTGTGTGTGTGTGTGTGTGTGTGTGTGTGTGTGTTTTGGGCAGCCGAAACTACTGTAACTTGCAATACTTTGGTGATAGAAACTCCGTGTACAAACAGCTAGATAAGGAGTTTATTACAAGCTCACAGTAAAATATTCTGCCCGTCTAGGCTGCCTGCTATGAACTGATGCAATAACGCCTTCGTTCAGGCGTGGGAAAGCGTGCTAGGTCAGCAGTTTAGTGGGGGCATGTATGCACTGGGGGGGACATATATACATCGGGGGGTAGACATATTGTGGAGGGGGGTACACTACTACCCCGGGTAGTTGAGATGGTGTCTCCTGACACCAGGAGTTAAATGGTGTTTGATTATAGTATTAAGGAAAGGGCGGGGAGGTTTGTACAAGGGATAAGGATGATACAGGGGCAGTAGGAGAGACATGGCCATGTTGAGGGGAGGGAATTAGAAGGATATATACATATAAGATATACAAGGATTAATAGGTACGAGTCCAGTAAGGGTCGAAGGTATAAATAGACATAATGGGAATTACACAATAATAGTTTGATACATGATAAACAAGGAGTAGATATGAGAGTTCTATTGTTGTTCTTCGTTCATTTTTTTTTTTTTGTATTTTCTTTAGGTTACACTGTCACTCAGGAATGCATTAAAGAAAGACCAGCATTTTCGAGTATGCAAAGTTCTGTTCACAGTTTGGGTAATTGTCAGATGGCATTGGTAGTCACTGAATGTGAGGGCACTAAGTACGGGGAGTTTCTACGTCGTGTGTAGGGCATACTATGCCTGTAGCGACTCTGATTTCCTGGAGTCGACGTTCCATTTTTCTGACACAACAATGCACTGCACATATGATGAGTAGAAAACCTATGAAAGCGATAACCACAGGGGGAAACACAACTGTTGGATGAACCCATGAATGGCTGAAGGCCAGAGAAAATTGATCCATAATGAAATCACTGTCATTGAGGAAGGTTAGCATGCGCAAGTTAGGGGAGGTGATGGTAATGTTGGCAGATGGTAGGGTTGAAGGCATGTCGATTGGTTGAAAGATGTCATAGGAGCGTTTACGGACAGCTTGGTGATAGCGAGTGGCGTAAGTGATGACGGACTCTGATTTGACGGTACAATAGTCAGGTGCTTTGTAGAGACCACTAGCGGGGACGGATCGAACCAAAGAACCAGGACACATGATTGTGACAGAGATGGGAACAGCAAAGAAGAAGTACTGGACATGGTTGAGGTGAGCATGGTGGACCGGAAGATCAGGAGCTGGGACAAAAGAACAGGCCGAGTAGATGGAATGGTTCCGAACTAAAGCAGACTCACAGGGTGTAGCACTGCTAGGGAAGATAGCGAAAAGGTGGGCAGCACAGAGACGAGAGGTCGGAGTAAGGGAGGAACATTTCTGGAGGGCTGTGGAAGAAAGGAAAGCAACTGAAAGATGATCATGGGAGAGGAGGAAATATTCTGAAGGAACAGATACTTGTAACAAGGAGTTGTTGAGGCAGAAAGGGAAGGGAATGATGTGGAAAAGGTTGAAGGTTATGGCAGAACGGAGAGGAATATGGACGACGACGGATGTGGTGAGAAGAGTGGCTTCGAGAACAGGATAATAATATTCAAGGGAGGAGTAGGGGAGGACTGAGGAGAGACCGAAGGTGGAGTGAGCCCATTCCAAGACAGAATGGAGAGCTGAGACAGGTACTAAGTCGGCAGTGACACGTCCATTGATAGCATCGACCAGGATACGAACCAAGGCAGAGTCTTGAGACAGGAGAGAGTCCACGGCCAGGTGGAGATTATCCATGTTGAGTTTGAGGTGGAAGAACTGAGAGATAACGTTGAGATCTGAAAAGTGGCGTTGTAAGATATCGGTGGAATTGTTTAGAGTGGACGTGACTTCATTGAGTTGGGTCGTGAGCTTCTGTAACGTAGTGTGTTGGATTTTAATGACTCGGCGTTGTGATTCTAGGGCTGAAGCTAAATGAGTGAGATCAGATTTGAAGCCAGAAATGTCACGGGCTGTAGCAACGCCAAACAAGCCACTCAGAATCTCACTGCCAAAGTCGAAGAGACCTCATTTCACACGAGAACGACCCACGGGTGTCTGAATGGAAAATGTGTCATTGAGCTCAGTGAATCTGTTACTTATGTATTGCAATTGCCAGGAGAGTGGTAGGAAAAGGTTATAGAGATACCCATTCGGGTTGTGTGTCCCCATGAGGGCAGTGAGATGGGTCCTGATTTCGCGGAGCTGGTGCGTGTAGGCAGGTAGGGCAATGGCTACGTTGGCCAGGGGCGCAAAATCGTAGCGCAAGGAGGCTACGTCTTCGATAAGCATTACCTCGCCTCCCGAGCCGACCAAGGCCCCGGGACGTACTCCACCATCGTCCTGACCTGACCCAGACCCCAGGAGGGTCAGCACTGCCAGCAGGGAGATCGCTAACATCGTACCTAGAAAATCAGGGTAGAGTTAATGGGGGAGGACGTGAAGAGGTTGATGGGCAGAGAGCAGTTTGGACCGATATTGATTGGTTGATGAATGAGCAGGTGGAGGTGGAGAGGAAGGAGACTGAGGGATAGGTGGAGACAAGGTAGACTGAGGGATGCGTGGAGGGGAAGAGGGGGCAGGAGGTTGTGTAGTGACTCTTCCAACACGAGGCCATGGGGTGCTCACTTTAAGTCATCGACGTGGACCCATCTGGTGTCCCTAGTGGACAGGTCTTGGAGGTGAAATTTGTTGCCTTGTTGAGTGAGGACACGGTGGGGCCCTGTAAATTTGTCATTCAACTTGGAGGAACGCGTATGGGAATGAGCAAAGACAAGATCGCCTACATTGATAGTGATAGGAGAGGCGGACTTATGTTGGCGCTGCAGCATGTCCTCCTGAGAGGAAGCCAAAGTGGATTGGACATACTGGTGAATTGTCTGGAAGTTGGCCAATTTTAGTTTAACATAATCATCCATGTTGTAGATGGGTTCTGGCTTTGAGGATAAGAGAGAGTATGGGAGGTCCTTGTCAAAACCAAAGAGGACGAAGAAGGGAGATTCAGCAATGGATGCATTGATGGAGCTATTGATTGAGGATGCCACTTGGGGAATCCAGTCATCCCAGGACGAACTATGGGAGCCTAGATGTCTGAGGCACTCTAAGATTTTTCGGTTGTGGCGTTCTACAAGGCCATTGGAAGCCGGATGGTTAGGCACGACATTGCACTTACTGATAAAAAAGCGGCGACAGATCTCATCTAGAAGGCTATTGTTGAACTCTGTACCGTTGTCAGTAAGAATGGTATGAGGGGTACTGAACGGGCAACTTACGTGATCTACAAGGGCACGTGCAACGCTCTTCGCGGTCTTGTCAGAGAGGGGTACGAGGACAGAGTAGCAGGAGAAGTGGTCGACCGCTACAAACAAGTACTCAGCACCAGATTCTGTGAGAGGTAGTTTTAAGAGATCGATTGAGACAGTTTCCCATGGTCGTGATGGGATTGGGTATTGTAAGAGAGGTGCTGGTAAGCCGGTTGATCCTTTGTGGCAGTGGCAGGAGAGGCAAGAGTCACAGTGGGCATTGATATCGCAGCGCATGGTTGGCCAATAGTATTTGAGACATGCTTGTCGCAAGCATCGGTCTTTACCTGGATGGGAAGCTTGAGGAGTATTATGAACAATATGAAGAACCTTTGGTATCAGGGCAGTGGGGACAACAAGTTGGCGTACTTCGCGATTGGGCATATCTTTGCCTGTTAGCAGTGTTTTCCTGTACAAGAGATCATCATCTAGCATGAACTCATCTAGTGATACTGGCAGAGTAGGTAAGGTCGAGGCATTGCCAGATTCTAGGAAATAAATGACTTTGGACCACATTGGGTCTTGGCACTGAAAGTTTCGAACAACTTCTGATGTTAGTGTAGTGTTTTCAGTTACTTCGGGTTGCAGTGATGTTAAAGCTGCTGCTACGTGACCTGAGAGTGCGTCTGTGACTACATTCAACTTGCCTGGTACATATTGAAAAGTGGGATTAAAGTCCTGGATGATGACAGACCATCTAGCTAACCTACCTGTTAGGTTGCGGTTCTTGAACAAATCACATAGTGGAAGGTGGTCTGTTTGGATATGCACAGGATAACCATAGACTATATCTCTGAAATGTTTCAAGGACCAGACTACCGCTAGCGCTTCGAGATCTGTGACGCTGTAGTTACGTTCAGCGGTTGTAAGGGTGTGACTAGCATACGCTATTACGCGCTTCCTTGATGCTTCATCGAATTGCATCAAAACGGCACCAAGTCCAGTGCCTGAGGCGTCTGTGCAGAGAAGGAAGGGTGTGGTATAATCAGGGAACGCTAGAACAGGGGCATTTACAAGAGCTGTCTTTAGCTTTTGAAAGGCCTGTGACTGGTCGTTAGTCCAAACAAAGGGCACATTCTGCTTGAGTAAGTGGGTCAGAGGAGCGGCGATCTTTGCATAATCCCGTATGAATCGACGATAATAGCCACTGAGGCGCAGGAAACTTCGTACAGCTTCGGTAGTGGTAGGTTCTGGGAAGTTAATAATCGCCTTAGTTTTATCCTCATTAGTATGAATGCCTTGTGCATCTACAACATGGCCTAGGAATTTGATTTTCTTTCGCAGGAAGTCACATTTACCGAGATTGATTTTCAGGCCTGTGAGCTGGAGGCGTTCAAAGACTTGCTGGAGTTTGGTAAAATGATCAGGGATGGAGTTACTCACAACAATGATATCATCTAGGTAAGCAAAAAGAGAGTGTCCCATCATACCGCTGAAGACTGAATGGATAAGTCGCATGAACATGGAAGGAGCATTTCTCATACCAAAAGGGAGTCTCTTAAACTGAAAATGTCCGGAAGGGGTGCTAAAGGGTGTAACTGGGCGAGAGGACTCTTCCATTTCGACCTGCCAGTACCACTGAGGAGGTCTAAAGATGAAAAGACTACTTTATTTTCACCAAGGGATTCTAGCAAATCAGTGAGGACGGGTAATGGGAAACGGTCTGGAACGGTGACAGAATTGACCTTATGATAGTCGACTACTGGTCTAAGGTTGCCGTCCTTTGGTACTAAGAAAAGTGGGCTATTCCATGGACTGACGGAGGGTTCAATAATGTCTTGGTCTAACATATTCTGTACCATTTGATCTGTCTGCTTTCTCTGGCTGTGAGGAAATCGATACGCTGGTATGTAAATCGGCTGAGTTCCTGGTAGTAGTTCAATCGTATGTTTGATAAGGTCTGTTCTACCCATCGGTTCACCGGGTAAGGCAACCAAGTTTCTGTACGAGGTCAGAAGGTCGAGGAGTTGAGGCGTATTTTCTGGGAAATCTGTGCTAGTGAGATGTGAGAGCATATCGGGTGAATATGTTGGCGCAGATCCCGTAGAGTTAATAGTACATATACCGATTGGCGTACTATCATCAGTCTGAATAGTAGGAATTGAGGAATCCTGGCACACCTTTACGGCCGCTGGGTATACTAGGAAGTCTCCAATCTTTACACCACTTTTAAGTTTTAGTGGAGCATTTGTGACACTGAGCAAGTACAGGTAGCATAAACTGTCCTCTAAGACAGTACACCATGCTGACTCATAAGTCAAGCCATTCACACAACACGTCTCAGGTAGGGTTAGTACATCCACTCCTTCTTTCGCACCGGCAACACAAACAGACTTTGGTGAACTCATGCGGTAACAAAATTGTGCACGTATTCGTTACTGCACGTTTCGTCTCTGCATGTTGGAGATCATTCAGACTGTGTGAGGTAGGTAACTGAGACATGTCTGAGTCAGCGACAGTTTTGTCGGGAGAGGAGGTAAGAGCCATGTCCGAAGTATGAGATAATGTATCAATAGACATTGAGGAATTAATGTCCTTGCTCGCAGTCAGGAAAGGAATGATCTCTGTATTCTCAGATGATGATAGTGGTGGTTTGGGCTGGGTTGGACTTTTTGGTAGTGATAGGGACAGAGGTAATTGAAGGACTGATTTGATCGGAAGAACAGGACGGGGACATTCCACAGTGTAAACCAGGAATCCAGAAATGTCTATACTACCACAAGCAGGTAATAATGCAATGGAGTGTTGTGCCATGGTGGAGAAACCAATAAGGGCATCTGCGGGATAATGCAAGTCATTAGTGACATGAAATTCAATTGGGATAGGGGGCAAATCTCTGTGGAGTTTGACTTCAAGGGTGACTCTTCCCTTAACCTTAAACTCTGAGCCTTCGACACCACATAGGCGAATGTCTGGTGGTTCTAGGAAAGTGACGTGGTTGTGATGTCGATGAATAATTTGTAAGGAATTTTCAGAGATGAGATTTACTATAGATCCTGTGTCCAAGAAGAATGACGTTGGTATGTCATGACTGCTTCCGAGAATGACTAAACCCAAGGATGTTATGGGACCTACATGGCGGATGAGGAGTTGGGTGTCTGGTTCTACGTGATATTGGTCCGATATGGGTGCGGCGCTTCCCCCGACTGTTGGCGGTTGAGGTAACGACATTCCTCAGCGGTGTGAGTCGTGCTTGATTTGTGGTATTTGCAGTGCGGACGACGTGAGCGGGAAGGCGTATGCTGTCTGGTTTGGGAGTGAGGACGTCTGTATGTACGGTCGCAACTGGATGCCCGATGTCCAGGCAAAGAATCGAAGATTGTCTGTTCCGTCGGGCGCTAGATTGATCACGACCTGCGGTAGGAGAACGATGTGTGGCAGGTCTGCCGCGTGTGGTGGGACGGGAGCGAGATTGGTCTGGGGTAGTGGAGGTGTGACAGACTGAGGAGGCCAAGGGTTGGGTGGTGCCCTGACGCATGTAGTTCGAACCTGTTCTTTCATGAATGGCTTTAGTGACCTAAATAATTTTATCTCCTGGATTGAAACCGATTTCCAAGGCTAGCTCTCGCTGTTTAGGAGTAAGCCAGTGAAGGAATCTCAGGTAACCAATTAAGTCAGTAAAGTTGGTGAGTGAAAGCATTGGAACGCCATTCTTGTCTTCTAACCATTTCGTGCCTACCAGTAACTGGAGCATCTCACTACTAGTTGCTTTCATGGCAGCGGCAGCTTCACGGAGCTTGGCATATTGCGCTGGGACTCGCAAGTCCTCATCTAGTTGGTTTAGGAGATTAATGAATCCCATGAGAGACGCGGTATTTGAATGCTGGCAACAAAGGCTGATGAGTTCCATACGAAAATCAGCAAAGGTACGAACGCTATCGAAATGTCCTGCACGGATCGCGGATCCGATGTCCGATTTGCCGTGGTGCAAGTGACCCATGAGGTAGGCTACTTTGAGCGATTCATCGGTTATCTGTCTATTGTGGATTTCTGTTTCGACATCTCTGAGGAAATCATAGACAGACCAAGTTGGGTCCTGGCCGGTAAATTTGGGACGATTGGCATCATCGAGATAGATAGACTGTGGAGGGTTGGCCATGGCTGGAAGTGCAGAAGTGGCGGCAGGAGAGGTGCGGGAGAGAGAGAAGGTAGTGGCAGTTAAGGGCAAGCAAGACGGGGTATGGAGGGAGGCACGAGAGGGAACGACAGGGGAAGGAGTAGAGGAAGAAGAAGGGAGTGTAGAGGCAGGAGTAGAGGAGGAGGTATCTGGATTTACGAGTGTAGGATGGGTAGTAAGTAAGTCTGCGAGAAGTGAAACGGGAGTCTCAGGTACAGGACGGTGGTACTCTTTGCCACTTCGTAAATGAGTGATTGTGTTAGAATCGGCAGACGGGGTATGAGCAGGTGATATTTCCGGGTCAAGAGGGCTGGCGGTAAGCGGTTGATGTGGAAAGTATGGCATTTAATGCGGCAATGGAAGATGAAAGGATGAAGATGGATACATAGGTGGAAATGTGTAATATAACAATGAGAGAATGGAATACACGAGTAGGTGTGAAAATGAAGGAAGGTGCGGGGATGGATGGTTTAAATAAAAGGCGAAGGATGAGATGGAGTATAAATAACGTAGGTGAAGATGAAAACGGGGTAATGGAAATGAGATGGAATATTTGCAATATCCAATCTGTAGAGAAAATCAAGGATAATCTCTATAGAAAGGAATGATATACTATAGTTACACAGTAGAGACGGGAGTGTCAAGATGTATGACGTGCAGGGATGGCTGGGCATAGCTGGGCTGGGGCGGGGCGGGGCTGGGTGAGGCGGGGCAAGGCGGGGAGGTGGTGGAGAGACAGCTGGGAGGAGAGGAGAAGAGATGCCGCGATGAGTCACCGGCAGGGAGTGGCGGTCTTAGGAGGCTCCGTAATGCAGACCAGATGCGGGTGACGGCAGGGCGTGGCGGCTATGGGGCCGGTGGTGGGTTGTGAGGGCAGATGTTGGTTCAAGGCAGGTGTAGAGCTGTTGAGTTGCAAATGCAGAGAATGGTGATGGGCAGGCATTGGGCAGACAGTGATAAGTGGCACCGTGGGGGCAGGAGTTATGATGAGTGTGGAACAGGTGCTGGGAACAGGTGCAACAGGTGCGTAGGTCGGCGACGGTGACACGTGCGGTCAGGAACAAGGCGTGTGGGTGGGGTTGTTTGAGAGGTGAGCACTGGTGAGAAAAATTGTACACTCTGAAAGCACAGCCAGGTATTACACCACTAGAGGCATTGAGGAGGGGCGAGGCTGGAAGATGCGAGACGTCATGTATCTTGTGATGTCACTAAAAATCGGTGGAGGCAGTCAGAATCTGATGGTTCAAAACACCGCTGCTACCAAATGTATCTTGCAATACTTTGGTGATAGAAACTCCGTGTACAAACAGCTAGATAAGGAGTTTATTACAAGCTCACAGTAAAATAGTCTGCCCGTCTAGGCTGCCTGCTATGAACTGATGCAATAACGCCTTCGTTCAGGTGTGGGAAAGCGTGCTAGGTCAGCAGTTTAGTGGGGGCATGTATGCATTGGGGGGGGACATATATACATCGGGGGGTAGACATATTGTGGAGGGGGGTACACTACACATTCAAATCCTACCCAAATTGGCACAAAATTTGCAAAAAATTCGCTGACGTGAAAAAAAAATGGTCCCATCACGACTGAAAAACTTTTACTATATTTAATGAGTGATCACATTTTGACCAAAAACGCTGCTCCCAGTACCTGGCATAGGATCTCCATAGAATTTTTTGCCCATAGCTACATCTAATATACAACTAATATACTATAGCATTAGCCGTGTGTCTGTGTGTGTATTTCAGACTTGCGTTCGGACAACTTAGGTTCCATTCCCGAAGCTGCAAATAACACGATCAATCGGTTAGCTGCAAAAAATCCAAGTGACAATGTTAGACTAGAACATCACATAAACGGACCACCATGGGCCCTTCGATGTCGCCTTGACGGCCGATAGTGACAATGTTAGACTAGAAGAGCACATAAATGTGAATCGGATTACCTGAAATGATCGGAACATGCGCACGAAGCGCAAGGAAATGAGTGAGAAGCATGAGGAAATGAGTGCAAAACATGAGAAAGCGAATGTGCAGCGTGAGAGCCCTCTGCAGGAGCAAGTGCGAGGGGCCCAAAGTGCCCACGAGCATTTGCTGAAATCTATGGAAGATATGGGTGCTTGTAAAAACAACAGTGAAATAACATAAATGGCTGGTCAACAACAACTGGTTTTAATAACAACAACCAGAAAAAAGGCAAAGCAAAAGATAATTAAAAAAGAAATGCACAAAATATATAGATGAGAAAGAAACGCTACTACATGCCCTAAGCCAAAGAGTATTTGGTTCATAGATGCTATATCGTATATACTTGGAATACCGACCGTGGCGAGCAGGGACGTGACAACATACCCCCGGAGGTGACCACGGAGGGAATTTGAGGGTGCCATACAGCCGTGCACCCTTCTTCCCAGAGGGTGACCGACAGAAACACCAGCCCTTGACAGGATCGGGATGGAACTGAAAAGACAGTTCCAGACAGCACCCCAGTGATGGCCTACAACTGTGCAATAAAAATGACGGTCTGTAGCCGCACAAGAACAGTGATGGCCTATAGCCACACACAAACCGAGAAGGCCTGTAGCTGCTCAGGTGCTGCCTACCCCCCACCCCCTGCAGAACCAGTAATGCCCTGCAGCCGCACTTGGGGAGAGAATGGTACACCCCCTCTCCTTCTGCAGCTGCCTCAGGGAGCAAGACAATGGTGACGGCCTGTAGCCACACCAGTAAGCAGGTGACGGTCTGTAGCCTCATCTCGCTTGCACGTCGCTCCCCACACAGGACACAGGCGACAGCCTGTAGCCATGCCCATTGTCAGTTGATGGCCTGTAGCCATACCTTGGCCACAGTCCTGCCAGGAAGTCAGGCCCCAGTTACGGCTGGTAGCCGCCCTCCCCCTGTTGCCTACAGGATCTCGGCAATGGTCTGTAGCAGCGCCAGGGAGAGATGTCACCCAAAAAGTCTCTCGCCCCCTGTGACTTCCCAGCCAGTGGACGACCCTTGCTCAGCCCGCCTCTCCTGTGGCCGAGTGGGCCGTTCCTCTATCTCTCCCTACACAGGCAGCCCCCAAGAGGAGTCTTTCTGCATTGAAGAAGTGTGGTGAGTACCCGTGATATCCCCGGGAGTGTGTGCCATCCAACCAACACACAAGGGAGATGAGCCACTGCCAGACTCCTGCCTGAGGCGACGCCACAGTACAACCCTGACTGCGAGCCGACAGGAGGGAGGCAGCCGACACCAGACTCTCAGTGGCGCTCCCATAACCAAGTGGCATGACCTCTCCAGCCCCAGGTGATGGCAACCTCCTCCCCAGGGAAGGCACAGACAAGAGCTCCTGCTCGAGTTGTTCAGCCCGAGTCCGAAGGGCCAGACCCCCTTCCCAAGCCCCACGAGTGAGGGGCCCTTCACCATGCCTGACTGCAGTCCACAGCAGGCGACATCACCACTGTGGGTAGTCCTGTGGCCCTTGAGGGAAAGGACACCAGACGGGACTCCGCCAACACCTGGCCAACACGTGGGAGTTCCCGGGCCCTCACTGCCCGACTGGAAACCCTGGGCCTGCCCTGTATAACAGTGCCTGATGCTCCAGTAAGTGTGACTATAGTGCCCGTGCCCTATATAATAACAGAACATAGTGCTCTAGTGCCCACATCGTGAACCGTGTGTATGTGCATACCCACTAGGTGTACTGTGCTGAACTCATGACTCTGCCACTAGACAGTGAGTGTTAAAGACAGTGTTCCTGTGACTACACCCTGAACTGTGTATATGCATACCCATCAGCTATACCATGTTGAAATAGTGCTTCTATCACCACTTAGTGTATGACGGGACACTTATATGCAGATTGTGTATGCTTACCCCTATATTCACACTGTGTAGAACCTCTTCTCACCTGATACGCAGTGTCCTCCAGTATCCTCGCGACTGGGAAGTATCCTGCATGATCTCAAAAGCCAATCTGAGCCCCTAGTCTGTCTAGTACTTATTGATACTGAATAGTGTATTGTGTGCCTCCTGTTCATATTACATTCTGGAGATTATAGTTAATATACGTGTAAGGTTGTTGCCCAGAATTTTTATGCCCTGCTCTTCTCTTTGTGTATTTTAGCTCCGGTCTTGGTAAAGGATCCTGGCTATATAAAAGGCATTCCTAAGATGGGAAGCCTACTAAAAGCACCTAGTTTAGCAATACTCTTGTTCTAATTTGGCCCAAAATTGGCATTCTATATTGAGACGATTGCTACAATAACACATAAGCACTAGAAAAGGACGCTAGTGATAAAGCAGTCTTCTGAAAACGAGGGAAAGAGTAACATTTTCTTTTTCTGCCATCAACCTTCGTAGTATAATCTGGAAAGGACGAAAATCTGAGCCAAGTTGAGGTAAACGAACTATAGAACTGACTTCATGTGTAATGAGTCCCATCATGCCTGTCCAAGTCCCATCACTCTGCAGTAAGCCCCAAGTCCTGTCAGGAGATCTCACATACGTGTATCTGTCACAGGAACGTGATTTAAGTGCCTTTCATGATTCTGTAACACTTTTTCCTTAACGCAAAATAAGTCATGAGGGTAAGGTCACATTTATATTTTATTTTCGGTAACTTAGGACAAAGTGTGCAAGATTAAGAGTATTGAATCAAGATACTTCCAACCAAACACAGAGAGTATCAAAGCAAGTGTGTATTATAGCTTACGTGAAGTTCATGATTGTGGACAGCATCTCCATAATGTTCCCCGCTGCCCCTCTGAAGGAGAGTCGTTTGCCCCCTGGTGCCATCGGGTCAACTAGTGTAATTGCTGGCTGAGACACAAACTCCTCTGCTGTCACTAGCACGTGAGGCCGGTGCGGGAACCTGGGGCAAGATAGTGTACAATATTGCGTTATCTAGTAATGTTACTTGGATTATTATCTTCATTCAGGATTATTCAAGTCTAACTAGGGAGAATAAGGTTAAATTAGGCCCATTTTAGAAATTTCACCTATTCAGCCTGCCATCATTTAGTGACGGCCAAGGTAAGGCTACAATGAAAATGAGTGAAGAGACGAAGGGGAAGACAGAAGGAAACAGCTCCTGTGAAAAGAGTGGAGAAGTTGCAAAAGAGTGAGAAAATGGCAAAGTATAAGAGCATAATGGAAGAAAGATTGGGAAGGTATGAGTTAGAGCACATGGAAGGGGTGGAAGAAGTATGCAAGATTCACGCAAGAGATGGGTGCAGCATGCGAGGTGGTTTGTGGAGTGAGGAGGAGATGTCGGAGTGTGTAAAGAACAGCATGCTGGAATGATGAGGTGAAACGAGCTGTGGAACAAGAGAAGAAGGCATACAGTGACTGGCTAGCGAGTATAGGTAGGGGAAAAGACGAAAGAGAGAAGAGAGAGGTATATGTGAGCAGGAGAAGGGAGGTGAAGAGATTGGTGGAGAGTAAGAAGAGATTGGATGAAGAATTTGAGAGGAATCTGAGTGTGAAATGGAAGGAGGGTAAGAAATTGTTTTGGAAGGAGGTAAAGAAAGTAATACAGTGTGACAGGGGAAATAGTAGGGAAGTGAAAGATAGGAATAATAGATTGTTGGTGAAAAAAAGAGAGAAAATGAGGAGATGGAAGGAGCACTTTGAGGATTTGTTAAATGTAGAGAGTGAGAGCAGTGCGTGTATAAGTGGTTGGGGAATGGCTGGAAGAAGAAGAGATGAGAGGAGGGAGGAATAGATTAGTTGGGCAGAAGCAGCTGAAGCAATGAAGATCAACATAGGAAAGGCCTTAGGAATTGATGGAGTGTGTGGTGAAATGCTGAAGTATGGGGGTGAGATTGTTGTGGCGTGGATATGGAAGTTGTGTACATTGGTTTGGGAAGAGGGAAGGGTTCCAGAGGACTAGAAATCAGGTATAATTGTTCCTTTATACAAAGGGAAAGGGGAGAGAGAAGTATGTGGTAACCATAGGGTTTTTGCCTTCTTAGTGTGATTGGAATAATATATGGTAGTATACTTATTGGCAGGGTTAGGCATATAACAAAGGTGCTAGCTGGAGAAGAACAAGGGGGATTTAGGAAGGGAAAAGGGTGTGTACATCAGATATTTGTTCTAAGATGTTTACTGGAGACGTATCTTGAGAAGGGAAAGAAAGTGTATGCTGCCTCCATGGACTTGGAGAAAGCATATGACAGAGTGGATACGCAAGGTATGTGGAAGGTATTAAGAATATATGGAGTGGATGGGAATTGTTGAGTGCTGTGAAAAGTATGTACGAGGGAGCTAGGGCTACTGTGCGAGTGGATGGTGAGGTGAGTGAGTTCTTTGATCTAAATGTGGGACTGGATGGGGTTGTAAGGGAGGTGCAAGGTAGGGCCGTGGATGTGGGGGTGGCTCTAATGAATGAGGATGAGGTGTGGAAGATTCCGGTGTTGCTGTTTGCTGATGATACGGTATTGTTGAGTGAAGATGAATGGGAGTTGCAAGGTTTGGTGAATGAATTTGGGACAGTGTGTAAGAATAGGAATCTGAAAGTTTATGTAAACAAGAGTGAAGTTACGGTATTTGAGAGGAATGAAGTCACAGAATGCACCGTGAGGTTGGATGGTGAGGATATGGAGAACGTGAGTGCACTGAAGTACTTGGATAGTGTGATGAGTAAGGATGTAAATTTGGGGGATGAAGTAATCGAAAGGGGACAGCAGGGAAGGAAGGTTGTTGGTTCACTGAAAGCGATGATGAGAAATAGGGAGGTGAGTATGGAAGTTAAGAAGTCACTGCATGATAGTATTGTGATCCCTACCCTGATTTATGGAAGCGAGGCATGGACATTGCAAGAGGGGAACAAGTCAAGAGTGAGAGCAGTGGAAATGAGTTACTTGAGAGGAGCCTATGGAGTGACATGGAGGGACAAGTTGACGAATGAAGAAGTGAAAGGACGTTGTGGGGTGGATGTGGATGTGGTTGAGAAGATTAGGAGAAATACACTGAGGTGGTTTGGACATATGGAGAGAATGGAGAATGAACGACTGACTAAGAGGGTGTATGTAGGTGAGGTGGAGGGAGGGAGAGGGAGGGGGAGACCGACGACGAGGTGGAGGAATGGAGTTGAGAGGTATATGAGGGAGGGGGGAAGGAGTTGGGGAGAGGGCAGACAAATGGTGAGTGATAGAGCGACTTGGAGGCGTTTTGTTTGCGGCCACCCTTTCCAGGATTAGGACATCGGGCTATAGATAGATAAATAGATTTTTATGTCTCGTCTATTCCCCCGCAGGAATCATCAGATCCTGATCCATCCCCTTCTCATATATAGAAAATCAGTAAACTGGGGCATGTTGTAACAGTATGAGTTACCATGTTAGATCTATTGCGTATGCAGGTCACTGCCTCTGCACTATAGCAACAGCTTAGATGACAGTTGCCGACACACAAAGGTTACCGTAAGAACTTCTGAGGGAAAAGATCTGGCGGTTTGGTGAAAGTTAAACGTTGATCGTTAGTCCATGATGCCAATTGTAACGGCCAGGATTCTGGGTCGGTGAACGGCAGCCATGAGAACACTTTGGTCCTGTTAATGGAAAAGCAATTTGTCCATTAATTAATACGCAGACTTATCGACTTTTAACTTTGTGTTCTTGTACGGTTGCAACCAATAGGATCAGAAAGTCAGTTATTTAGGAAGATGTTAAAAAATAATGTGAAAAGCTTGAAAGACTCCGACCATTTCACTGGCTTTCAAATTTCATTGTTTATAGTTTCCATACTTAAAATGGATTAGTATTTATATTGGCAACTGTTTACTGATAATACTCGTTACCTGAAGACTGGCAAGGTATCGTCCACAACAGCAACGAGAGAACTGGTTCGAGAGAGAGTCCTGTGAAGGTGGGGAAGGATCTGGAGTTGGAGGAGAGGGATGCGAGTGAATACGAGCAGCTTTGTTTTCTGGACCAGCAGGAGGTGGCTCTTGAAGGAGGACTTAGGGAAGGCACCGAGGAAGGCTGGGTCATCGCTCACCACCACCATCGCCACGCACCACAACGCATCACCAAGCTAGTGGTGCCAACATGAATAACATCACGAAACTAATAGTGCCAACATAAATTTTATAACAAACCTAATGGTGCTGACATAAAATATATAACTAAAAGGTGACAAAACATTTGATATCACAAAACTAATCCAGCTAACATATATATCAGGAACCTAATGCCAGCAAGAATATTATCACGAAACTAATGGTGCCAAAATGAATAATCTTCTGACAACAAAAAGAACTCCCCCACCCCCCCTGGCCACGATTTTCATCCATCGAATATGCTCTATAATCTTGGCTTTTGCTTAAGGCACCGGTGTGTCCTCGCCGTAAGTTCTCGTCGGTGGTCCAGTAACTGAAACAGGGATCTATTGGTTGTGGGCCAAGTATACTTCCGATTACACAGTGGTAACTCGTGGTAACTCATAGGAATACCTAATTATCCAAACTGTTTTATGTTTGGTTCCTTCAGCCTGATGACGTCTTTCTGTGTTTCATGCCGGCTACAGCAGGCAAAAAGGAACAGAAAAGCTTCTACGGGAGTAATTTTATTTAGTCGTGTGTTTTTATGCGTGAATATTTTCAAAGAACTCTGAATTATTGCCTCCAGAAACCAGTTTATTTACCCTAATTCATTTACATGCCGTGGCCACATAGCTGTCGAGCAGTGGCTGTACTCTGTGAGAGGTGTTCGTATGTCATGCTAGTGTTTTGTTAACTAGACTTCACCTCAAACACTCCGAGTCCTCAGACAGCATGTAAGTGTCCTAGATCCTGAAGAAGAACACATAGTGATAAATATTTCCTATTCTACCCAATTTAACCAACAATAACGACGAATAGAACAACAAATTAAGTATAGCAGCGCTAAGTATGATAGTTCTGATTGACTTTGGGCAGACTTTGACTTATGTATTTCACTCAACAGCACAAAAGTTGTAAAACCGAAAATGTGAATTACCTGTATCGTACACTACAGTAAGAACTGACAATGTTTAGCTTTTAACCCTATCAGACTATTCCGTTGAAGCTCTGAGCAGTTTGTACCTGTATTGTTGTATATACTCACCTGCATCATGGAGATCCCCCATGGAGAGCCATCTGTCAGCAGAAGGACAGAAAAGTGAGAACACCGCTCTATGGCCAACATGTCATCCAGTGCTTGGCGGCTCCCCATTGACGCTTTGGTCGTGTCTGACAAATACGAAGGTGAATAAAAGCAAACCTGAACATTACTATTTTCAGTATAGGTACTAAAGCGTTTGTCTGGCACCATGCACCAAAATCAGCTCCTCATCTACCTGTGTCTTCTCTCTGCTGCTTAAAACTGTTTGATTGTATCCAAAATATAATACTAAAAGTAACACAGCGAAAAGCACGGAGAGAATCATGTTCAGTGAATTAATGAATGCTAACTGGCCAGGATAGGCTGCATAGTTTATGTTCTCTTCATTTTATAGCTCAGTTAAATTAAAAACTCTAACTACGAGTAGCTGTATAGTTATGGATAAGCAAACCTTCAAAAGATCATAGTTCACAGTGGCTGCAGTGGCTTGAAATATGAAATAACGTATAATTAGTTGGAATTCTGTGTACCACTTTTTTGTTGTCGCAGAAAGCAAGATACGGAAATAATTAAATACAAGCAATATAATTTGATATTTGGTGATGCACGTTTCACAACCTATATCAAAATGAATCTATTTTTTTTTTTTTTTTAGGGGGGGTTACCTAGTTTTTTGCCTTTACTGTAATCTTCGTGCCTGTGATGTGATGAAGGAGGGCTTGCACCAGGAGGCATGTGACCCACAGAGGAAGCCAGTTTCAGCAGTAGCCAGTATCATACCAGCATCACCAAAACACACCACAACTACCACTGCTCAACGTTACCATCTTACCATCACACGTCACGACCCACACCACACACTGTACTACCACACGTCACGACCACCACCGCACACCTCCGTACCACCATACGTCACGACCACTGCTACTTTATGCCTTCACCACTGCCAAAAATATGTTACGACCACTATTGCACGCGTCCACCACCACCATATGCTCTGATTTTTCTAACAAACTTCTACCATAACATCCCTGGGGCCTAACAGATTTGGGCACAGTAAATCTACTCCATCTCGTAACTCAAGGCATAATGTTTTGCCTGAAGAATATCAGACCTAAATTGAAACTCTTCTTTCCATCCGTATTTCGAAAAGAAATGGATGATCAAAATTTTGCTCTCATGATTTAATGTTTTTCCAGAAAGAACACAAGACAGGGAAAAATTTTAACCTATGCAGCAAAAGCAAATCCCAGTTAAGAGAGGGCCAACAAACCAGAGGGCAAAATCAGTCCGTGGTTTATGCGAGTTGATTATTATATTCTCTGAGTTGATATACTGTATATGTCTTGGATGAGGAAGGTTACTATGCTTATATATATATATATATATATATATATATATATATATATATATATATATATATATATATATATATATATATATATATATATATATATATATATATATATATATATATATATGTATATATATGTGTGTGTGTGTGTGTGTGTGTGTACAGTATGTAAAACCACAAAATTGTCATATAACACATACATCAGGGTGTCTGATAAGTTTCTTGACATGATATTCGAAGGAAAATGGACTTTATTCGACGCTGCATTTTCATTATGATTTTCATTACATATATATATATATATATATATATATATATATATATATATATATATACAACTGCATAGTACTCCTATACCATTATGTAACAAAAATACTTACACTGTTTAGAAATGTTTTTATTCCGTTAAGTTCGTCTACATCAAATCATCTTTGTCTGGGAAACCTTTTAAATATGAAGCAGGTGACAGAGCCTGGCTAAACATTCTAGCCAAGTACAAAATTTTTTTTATCACCTTACGAAAAAGCACAAGCAAGTCTGAAGCCTGTGATACCAATTTTCGGAGGAGGAAAAAACCCAATACAAGAACGTTTGGTATGATATGATATACAGATTGTTCATGACTTTCCCAACCTACAGTAGAACAACATACTTTATCGGTATGAAAGAGATGAACAATTGCTTTTCGTATGAAATAAAACTTAAGTGTCTGTTGAAAGTATTATGCCATGTACACTTATTAAATACGAGGTGTCTTGAAAATCTCAACGTAATGGGGACTTTGGGATGTAAATGCTCACCTAACTGAGAGCACAAATGATATCTCACATCTCTTACCTCACTGTTTGCTCTGCTCAGCTTTGGGTAACATAAACAATATTTAGCACAGATATCACACTTTTCTGCTTTTGTCCGTTTATGAGAGAGAAGGAGATGACTTTACAGAATGTGGAACTTCTTTTCCTTGGCTATTGCTAGATTTTCTCTACGAACGACAACGAAACTATGGTACGTGATGTTTTGGAAATTCATAATCTTGATACGTAGAACAATTCACTCGGCTGTCATATATAAAGAGCCTGTCATATATAAAGAGCATCTGTTTGGTTTGGCAGGGTGTTTCAAAACTGAAGGGGTGTGCAAAGTTACTTTAAATGAAGTTGATCATGATTACTTCAATCTTAAGTTTACGTGAAACTCAGTAATACCTGTGCAGATCTGGGTATTGAGTATATCCACATTCAAAATAAAAATCTGTTTGTATTTCTCTGAGACTCATTTCTGATGCAGATAACTCATCATGGTGCAATGCTATGGGATGGAACGCTTTAATACGGCTGTATATTGCTTTGTAGTGTTTCCCTTTACTAGGTCGGCCAGTGCGATGCCTGTTCTCAACGTGTCCCTCCTGCTTCCACCGCTTGAGCCACCTGCAGACAGTGGTGACGTTGGACCCGGTTACCCTAGCTATGGCACGCGCTGACAGGCCCCCCACCCACATCCAAATGAAGTTGTTGGTTCTGTCTGGGAGGTTGGGCGTGAGGGCCGCTGTGTTTCCATGTTCTGTCTAGGAGAGATATTCAACAATTAAATATGAAATAGAACTTTGTCCTCCTGGCTAATTTGCATCAAGAGTAGGACGTACGATTTGTAGTTGCTTTTGTTTAAGTCTTTCGCAAACGGGGCAACTCCTGTTGCTACTGGATTATTTTATTAAGTACGAGATTAATAGTAAACTGTTTGATGGAGGCTATTTTTAAAACTCATTCAGTTCGAAAAACCTCTTCTGAATTCAGTACCTTCTGAATGTAGGGACAATATATAATGGTCTTGAATTATCTTTGGATATTGCGAGGCAAGTATTGATGCTGGTAGTAAATTTTGGGTACTGGACGGCAAGAGGCGAGTAATATCTTTTATTCATAGGCACTGTTCGGCAATTTTTTTAGTCCATAATATATTTATTGTTATGAAAGTCTGCCATACAGATCGTAACTTGAAGCTTGCCTAGGATGGACTGTGCCTAGAACTTCACTGGTTCTCTGCTTCATATCCCGAAAAAGACCCACGAAACAAAGTAATTTTCTCTCCACCCCATGAAAGATGTGGGAAACTGTAACAGGTTAATGAAGAATGAGCGTAAAACAGCAATAGATTAAAAACAACAATAGTGGAGTGAAATGGGTCAAGAAACAACAGCAACAAGTCCTTATACAAGTTTTAAGCAAAAAAAATAAAAAAATAAAATAAAATAAGCAACCTCCCCAAAAAATTAAGCAAAAGAAACAAACCTGAAAGCAACAGAAACAATCTACAGGGTGTCCCCCCAAAAGGTTAACTTTTTATTTTTGCATTACTTATGTATTACACTAAGGAGCTCTTTTTTTTTTTTTTTTTATTGTGTTCTAGACATGTGGGAGTCTCTTTCCTGAAAGTTTCATCATCCCCTCTCAACCATGACACTCTCATTCGAGCAGTGAACAAAAACGGCGAAAGTTTACCCAGAGACTATATCAGTAGTACAGACTCAGAGAGAATACCGAAACACTTTCGTGTTAGAGACGCCCCATCTATACCAGCAATCAAGAAAATTGTCCAGATATTTGAAAGCCATGGAGCCTGCAAGAACAGACATCGTGGAAATTCTGTTAGAAAGAAATCTGCTCTTAAAGAAGGAAAGATCGAGTCGGTCCGTGAGTCAGCTTCGCGAAGTCCGAAGAAATTGCTTCGTTATCGTTCACAAGTACATACCATATCAAAATCTTCAGTCCAGAGAATTTGCGACAGGATCTCAAGTCATACCCGTATCAAACTCAAATAAAGCAGACTCTGACTGATAATGCCAAGGCCCTGGGTGTCCAAATGTGTGAATGGTTTAACCAAATGCTGGAAGAGGAAGAAAAATGGGTTAAAATCGTTTGGTTGTCAGATGAGGCACATTTTCATTTGGATGGCGTAGTGAACAGCCAGAACTATCGTTTTAGAGGGACAGAGCCTCCTGACTTTGTAACCACAATGCCACCCCACAGCAAGAAGTGCACTGCTTGGTGTGCACTAAGCACTAAAAGGATCATCGGATCCTGTTTCGAGGATGACGACGCGAATGCGGTGATGGCTAATCAGGCGAACTATCGCTACGTCGTAAGGAAATTTTGTACTTGCCTTCGTCGTCGTCGCTTGACCTTGAACATGCAGTGGTTCCAGCACGATGGGGCGACGCCCCACACAGCAACTGAGACTAGAAATCTTGTATCTGAGAAGTTCAGGGGCAGGATCATTTCCCTGAAAACTCCTCACATCTGGGTTCCACATTCGCCTAATCTCAACCTGTTGGACTTCTTTTTGTGGGGTTATACTAAAGACAGTGTGTACCAGAACAACCCTGGCTCAATCCCTGAGCTCAAGAATGAGATCGAGGTGTTCATGAGAACCATTACTGCTGACACATGCAAGGCAGTAGGCCAGAACTTTGCTGTGGGAATTAGGGAATGCCTTGTCCCTCGTGGCATTAAAATTGAACATCTCATTCTCGCCGCGCAGCACCCCTAATAATCATGACATTGACATAGTTCTAACTGTAAATAAAATTCTAATGTGTTGTTTATATGCATTCAAAATTTCACAGCTCTATGTTTATGATATAAAAAATTAAAAAATTGTTTTTTTGGAGGGACACCCTGTATAAGTATGAGAAACAAACCTCAAAGCAACAGAATTAAATCTCTTGAGCAACGGAAATAAATCTCTAAGTAACAGAAACAAACCTCTAAGCAACAGAAAAAATTCTAAGCAACAAATAAACCTCAGATCCACAGAAACAAACCCCTAAACAACAGAAAGAAATTTCTAAGCAAAAGGCAGGTTAGATGGCACGACCAGGCTGCTTTATCACACACTCTTAAGCTCTATGTTACGGGTTCTGAAGGAAAAATGATCTAAAAGCAACAGAGAACTGCCATAAACTAATCTTAATTGCCACTAGCCGGTAATTTTGTTTGCTAATTTCCTGTTGACCGAGAGATATTCGGTGTGTTTTCGTGCAGTCTGAAATTTAGTGATCTGTAAACACCAAAAACACCGACAGTTTCTTCATCTATAACTGTTGTCATAAGTTAATAAAAGATGCTAATTAACTTTGCGCAAAGATGTTTCGTTCGGTCAGAGAGGTTGGTTGTAACGATCGCTGTGCTTTCATGTTCGGTGTCTGATACTTATGTATCAGAGAATATAAAAAAAGGTGGAAACTATCTTTAGCTATAGCTGTCACTATAAGGTGGAAACTATCTTAATGTATAGCTGTCAGTATAAGGTGGTAAAGGATTAATAAACGTCTCCCCGATAAAGATATCTTGCTTGGTCAATGGGGGTACAACGTTACTAACAGGAACACGGTACATCATGACTAATAACAACACGGTACCGTATGACTAATAACAGCACGGTAAGATGTCACTAACAGGAACACGGTGCAATATCACTTACAGCAACACGGTATAGTACTATATCACCGACTGCAACACGGTGCTATATCACTAACGTTAGCACGGTACCGTATCACTAACAACAACACTGCATCATATGACTAACACAGTACCATATGACTAACAGCAACACAGTGTCACATGACTCACGATCAAAGTGTAGGGGAAGGTGAGACTGGAATGTGATCACTAACCGCCTAGAGCAACAGCTGAGCTCTGAGTGCTGACCGGCCTCCTGCAGCCCTTAAAAAGACAGTGAATAGCTTCCCCTCCTCTCCCACTACACCAGCCAGTGAGTATCTTCCCCTCCCCTCTCAATGCACCACCCAGTAACCACCATCCCTCCCCTTTCACATCAGTCAGTGAACACCTCCCCCTCCCTTCCCACTATCCAGTGACAATTTACCTACTCCAAGAGAACAACTAGACAGATCATTTAAAACAAATAGATCAACTCAGGTACTAGGGACATGCCCACATATTTTCATGATGATCCTCCCATTAGTGTTATATAATTCCCTGGAGAAACAGACACAGACATACAGGTGTGACTACGTAGCCCTACCCTCGATATGAGAAGATACTGTCAAGATTTCACTATGATGGTTTACCCTAAAGAATAAGAGAATGAGAATTATAGTACAATATTTATATATAATACCTCATTTGGGTGGGTTTTTTTTATTTTGAGGTTATGATTGTTAATGTTCGTTTATTATAAAACAAGTATTCAAATTATGGGTCTGAATTGTTATTGCGTATATTTGTATGGAATATTTTTCCCTGATGTGACGTCAGTTTTCCAGAGCGCTCCACCAGAGGTGACGAGAGGCCCTGGAAGGCAACAGCTGGGAGAGTAGTGCAGGTCTCACCACAGACAGGATTACCACCGGGAGTGGTGAGTGTCGGCGAAGCAGCTGTGTGTTGACGAGGATATTGTCGGTGTACAGTGCATCTGAAGTGGGATCGGTGCACAGTGGAGTTAATGTCATATTTGTGACTGTGACTTTAAGTATTTTGCCATGTAACTGGTGACTAAAGGGAGCTGTCACACACAGCTTGCCAACCAGATATATTCCATATGTTTCCCGAGATGGAGTCTCTGTTCGGTGGAGCCTGGACTGCTTCTCTTTAGGTTAGGTTTTTGCACTGATTCAGGTGGGGGGTTAATTGTATATAATTAGGTTAAGGAGATATTTGTAATTACATACTTGTACATACCAAGTAAATGTCGGATATTTCATGCGCATTTTCTATACCTGGGTCTGCAAGCTTTCCTACACTGTCAAACATGACATTTTGGGGGCCTGTCCGGGAGAGTTTGTAGACTCTGGGTCGGAATGTGGTGAAATATTCGACTGTGCTGATCAATAATGTCTGACACGGATATTACTGCATTGATAGCTGCAGGTGAGAAACTAGGACTTAGTGGTTCAGAGTTACAAGCCTTTATTAAATTTGAGCGAGATGCGGCTAGAGATAGACGAGCAGAAGAGAGACATGCTCGAATGAGCATTGCTGCTGATGAAAAACGTAAGGCCGAAGCAGAACTTGAAGCAAAGAAACTTGAATTCCAGATGAAATTACAGTGCCCTAGCGGTAGGTCTGCATCAGAGCCAACAACACATCCTGTATTCAGAGTGAAGCTACCGGTATTCCAGGAAGATCGAGATGACATGGATGCATTTTTAGCAAGGTATGAGAGGTATGCAGAGACACAAGACTGGCCAAGAAGCGAGTGGTCGACTCATCTTAGTATGTTGCTGACAGGAAAAGGGTTGCAAGCATTTGTGAGTATGAGTTCGGAGGATTCTCAAGACTATACAAAGGTCAAAGAGATATTACTGCGAAGATACATGATGACAGAAGAGGGGTTTAGGAAAAAGTTTAGACTTGAGAAGCCTGAACCAGATGAAACGGTTCAGCAGTATGTGTCCAGGTTGAGACGATATTTAAGCAAATGGATCGAGCTAGCATATGTTTCGAAAACCTTTGAGGGTATTGTTGATTTAATGTTAAGAGAACAGTTTTTTAATAGATGTCCAGCAGTTAGCCGTTTTCCTTAAAGATAGGTCACCCAAGGACATGAATGAAGCTGAAGCACTTGCAGAGCGTTACCTGAACTCTCGTTCATCGTCGCTTGCCAGTAAGAACTGTGTGAAGCAACCCTCCCTTCCTGCAAGTGAAATGAAACCGGCCACCCAAGTCGATAAGCAAGGTGTACGGGAGCACAGAGAGAGGCGTGTGTGCTTTTTATATAATCGTCAGGGTCACATAGCCAGAGAATGTCTTGTGTTTGGAAAAGGGCGAAGGGAACCATCGAAAATGGCTCCGAAGAAGTCGCTTAAGATAAAGGAAGACAAGGCAGCAGCTTTTGAAGAGGAGAAAGTAGTGTACCTGGCCAGTGGGGAGAAAATACCTTTAGTAGCGGGTGGTTGTGAAACTACAAGTGGGCTGAAGATTGTAAACAGGTATATTGGTAATCAAGAAGTAGAGGTAATGAGGGATACAGGATGTACTGGTGTTCTAGTGAAAAGGAAATTTGTAAAACCGGAAGATTTGTCAGGAAACTTGCGGTGCTGTGTGCTAGCAGATAAAACTGCTCGGATTTGCGAGGTAGCAAAGTTGCAAGTTAACACTCCTTATTATGTAGAAGTCACCGTAACGTGTTTAGATGATGCTGTCTGTGACCTGGTTATTGGTAATATTCCAGGAGTAACCAATGACGAGCGACAAATGGATAACCTTGCTGCTGCTGTGGTTACAAGGGGACAAGCAAATAAGGACAAAACACTGTCAGCGTTAAGAGTGCCAAGAATTCCACGAGTAGCTGGGAGTGTTGAGGAACTAAGGACATCCCAGGAAGCAGACCACAGTTTGGACAGCCTCCGTAAGCATGTGGGAAAGGCTCCACGGGGAAGAGGTAATGCAAAAGTGGTGATTGTTGATGGTATTCTTTACAGACAGGTGTACCAGAATGGAGAAGTTAATCAAGTCATAGTCCCAGAGACGTGGCGACAACAAGTTCTGTGTTTGGCTCACGAAGGTCTGATGGGAGGTCACCTGGGAATTAAGAAGACTGGTGACAGGATCCTCAGCTGTTTCTACTGGCCAGGGGTGTACGGGGATGTAAAGAGGTTTTGTCGGAGCTGTGATGTTTGTCAGAGGACTGAGCCACGTGGGAGAATTACAAAAGTGCCACTTGGTGAATTGCCACTTATCGATGCCCCTTTCCGAAAGGTAGCTGTAGACTTGGTTGGATCACTTAACCCGAGAACTGATAGAGGTAACCGTTATATATTAACAATAGTGGACTATGCAACCAGGTACCCAGAGGCAGTTGCCCTTCCTAGCATTGAGACCGAGAGAATAGCGGATGCAATGTTAGAGGTATTTTCACGTGTTGAATTACCTGAGGAAATACTGAGTGATCGTGGGACACAATTTACTTCTGAACTCATGGAAGAAATATGCAGGCTGATTAGTGTGAAGCAATTACACACTACTCCATACAATCCCAGGCACAACGGATTGAATGAGTGCTTCAATGGAACACTGAAATCTATGGTGCGACGGATGTGTCAGGAGAGGCCTCGAGACTGGGACCGGTGTAGCGTAATCTGTCCCCGTCCGCCCCCTACGGCGCATGCGCGGGGGGGCAGCCAGAGGCAGCCATAAATATGCCATTTGTCCTCTCATCTCTGTAGGGGTAACATGATTGGAGCCTCTCGCCCTTTGTTTACAAACGGCAAATGGTCATTCCGGCTTCTCTTATCATTCGTCTCAAAGCTTTCTCGGGTAGTTTCCGCCCTTAAATTAAATTAGGTTAGGCGGAAAGCAGTAAAAATTCGAATTTCTAAGGTATGAATGAGTTAGGTTGGATAAACATAGTTATAATTTATCATCTGGGGACAAGTTATCTAATCTGTTAGGCGTGAGGATTGCCTTAGCTTTGTATCTTTATAGGAGTCAAGCTCGTACTGTCTCGTGTATGAAACCATTTTTATCATACATATCCTTGAAATTATAAATAGTTTTGGCACACACTACCTCATTCGGTTGTGCATTCCACTGATCAATTGTCCTATTAGGGAAACTGAATTTCCTTGCATCTTTATCACCTCTCTTTTTATGCTGAAATTTCAATGTCCTCTTGCTGATGCTTCACACATATGATATATACTCATTTATGTCTATTTTCTGTTCCCCTGATATGCATTTATATAGCATAATCATGTCTCCTCCTCTTCTCCTGCATCATTGATAAATTCAGTCTTTCCAGTCTTTCTCAGCAACTTAAATCCCTTAAGCTTGGTACCCATCTTGTAGTGGCCCGTTGTACTTTTTCAATCTTATCTGTGTTTTTTGAGATGAGGATTCCAGACTACTGTGATGCATACTCCAGAGTTGCTCTGATGAATATCTTCCTCAGCATATCCTCATTTATATATGTGAATGCTATTCTCATATTAGCAAGCAATGTATACATGTTTCGTACCTTCTCACTGATGTGATCATCAGGAGATAGTCTGTTACTGATAATTACTCCTTGGTCCTTCTCCTTTTCTGAAATATGTAGGGTTGATCTTACTAACTTATATCAATCTGGTCTTTTCTCACTTTTACCAAATTATCTTACATGACACTTATCCACATTAAATTCCATTTGCCATTTATTGCTCCATTCATGAAGCTTGTTCAATTCCTCTTGCAGCTCTTTGCACGAATCTATGTTAGTAATTTTCTTTTGAATTTTTGCATCATCTGCAAACATATTTAGATAGCTTTCATTTCCAATATTACTGTCTGTCATTTATATATACTAAAAACATAATATACTAAAAACATAACTGAGCCCTGTGGAACTCCGCTGGTCACTTCCCCCCATGATGAGTAATTTCCCCTTAATATTGTTCTCATTTCCCTTTTTCTGAGAGAAACCTGCATCCAACAGTGGAGATTGCCTTGGATACCTCCTTGATAGTACAGCTTCCATAAAAGTCATTGGTGCGGTACTCTGTCAAATGCTTTCTTAAAATCTAAATAGATACTGTTCACCCATCCTTCTCTTTTCTGTAATGTTTCTCTAACTTTGTCATAATTGCTTAGAAGATTAGTAACAATCCTCACGCCTAACAGATTAGATAACTCGTCCCCAGATGATTAATTATAACAATGTTTATCCAACCTAACTCATTCATACCTTAGAAATTCGAATTTTTACTGCTTTCCGCCTAACCTAATTTAATTTAAGGGCGGAAACTACCCGAGAAAGCTTTGAGACGAATGATATGAGAAGCCGGAATGACAATTTGCCGTTTGTAAACAAAGGGCGAGAGGCTCCAATCATGTTACTCCTACAGAGATCAGAGGACAAATGGCATATTTGTGGCGGCCTTTGGCAACTCCCGCGCATGCGCCGTAGGGAGCGAACAGGGGGACAGATTAGGCGTTTTTTGTAGCACCTCGGAAAGTCAAAAGGGTTTGGGTTTCCGCTGTTGGAGTTTACAGAACGCTAAGCAATAGCACGGCCAGACGAACGAGCACTGTGAGCCTCGGAAGAACTGTCGTACATAGCCAGTCTGCAAGGAAATGAGATGACAACTTTTTCATAATGACATTTTATGCTCCTAAGATAAACTAAGGAGCATTACTTTCAAATTTCGTTCCATTCCGAAACAGAAATTAAGGCCAGTAGGAACCGTTTACTCTCCTACTCTTTTCAAGTAAGCCCAACCTCGCAGTGGATTTGTAAACTTGGATCAATGGCTGCAGTTCCTGCGGTAAGACATATGATAAACTCGAAAATTTAGGGCTTCAAGCACCTTTCACGGTTTAGATATGCATCTATATCCCTCAAGAAACACATAAACATGAAAATACTTATGACTGGCTGAGACGTTACTTAAGAATTTTGTAATTTTTTACTTTCATTGGAACGAAGCCAAAACCACAGTCAATTCATCGGACGAGTCCGCCATTTTGGGGCTGGGGGTGCGAGATGGTGCGAGACGGAACAATAAATTTATTATCGTAATAAAGTACATTGTTAGAATTCCTTAATGTCATATAGTCATTAACATGATTATTTGTTATCCATTATAATATAAAAAATGACTGGTTATCTTCTGATATTGCGAAGTAAACACCATGCTAAACTCCCTAACTGGCTACACTCCGCTACACAACACGCTGATTGGTAGTTTGGGTATGCACCACTGCAGAGGCAAACTCCTCGGTGAGGAGTTTGACTTTCCAACAGCGGAATCTCAAACCCCTTTGACTTTCCGAGGTGCTACAAAAAACGCCTATTATATTACACCGGGTGGGGTTATGGGGTGGGAGAGAAAAGTGGGGGGGTTGGGTGGGAGTGTGGGACCATTAGGATGGGTGGAGTAGGGGATACCTCTCCATCGAGCGGTGTTACAAACGCCTTAGTCCACGGAAAAGGAAACGAACTTATTCCGATGTCTGTACATTTTCTGGATGAGGAAAGTTACTTGGATTTTTCCCTCAAATCCATGTGTGTCTAAAGCCACAAAATTGTCATACGAAACTCGCTTCCCTAATCTTCGAAGCACTGTTACCAACACATATATCAGGGTGTCTGATAAGCTTCATAACATGATATTCGAAGGAGAATGGACTTTACTTAACACTGCATTTTTATTATTGTTTTCATTACACATATAATGTATATGCCATTGCATATTACTCCTATACCATTATGTAAAAAAAATACTGACACTGTTCAGAAATATGTATTGATTCCATTAGCCCATTATCTCCCAGAGTTTTTGTGCAAACGATTTTGCTGGAAGGGTGCTGGGCATACCGCCCTCCGCCTGCCAGCTCGTAGTCTTAAAGCTCATAGGTCCCAATCCCGGGGTTCCTTTCTTTATTAAATTTTGTAAATGCCCCGTTCCGTCATATACTTAGGACACTGGGCGCAAATGGGTCAATTTCGTTTACATCAAATCATTATCGTCTGGGAAACGTGAGCAGGTGAGAGAGCCTAGTTTAGCATTCCAGCCATGTAAAAAAAATAGTTAACTTATCACCTAACGAAGAAGCACAAGCAAGTATGAAGCCCGTAATACCAATTTTCCGAGGAGGGAAAAACATAATAAAAGAACGTTTTGTATGGCACATGAAATATAGATTGTTCATAACTTTCCTAACCTAGAACAACATAAATTATCGTTCTGAAAGAGAGCGGAAATAGATTTTCAGTACAGAATAAGACTTAAATGCCTGTTGAAAGTATTATGCCATGTACTTATTACACACGCGGTGTCATGAAAATCTCAGCGTAATGGTGGCTTGGGATGTAAATACTCACTTAAATGAAAGCCCATATAACTGAGAGGACAAATGAGATCTCACATATCTTAGTTCATTCAGCTTTTTGCCCTGCCCAGCTTTGGGTAACAGAGGCAATATTTAGGACAGATATCACACTTTTCTGCTTTTGCCCCTTAATAAGAGAGACGCAGATTAAATTACATGAAGGAGAACGTTATCTTTTCCCTGGTCCTTGCTAGTTTTTCTCTACGAACGACAACGAAACTATGGCACGTGATGTGTTGGCTATTCGTGATCTTGATACATAGGACCAATTCACTCGACTGTCATACATAGAGAGCCTGTCTGTATGGTTTGGTAGAAAATGTTTCAAAACTGAAGCAGTTTGTAAAGTTACTCTTCTTGGAATTGATTATGAGTACTTTAACTTTACGTTTACTTGAAACTCAGTAATACCTGTACAGATCAGGGTATTTGCTATATGCATTGTGATAAGGGAAATCTGTATTCCTCAGAGATTCATTTCTGATATATATGACTCATCATGGTGCAATACTATGGGATGGAACACTTAAATACTACTGTAAATTGCTTTGTAGTGTTTACTATGTCGGCCAGGGCGATGCCTGTTCTCAACGTGTCCCTCCTGCTTCCTCCGCCTCAGCCACCTGCAGACAGTGATGACGCTGGATCCGGTTGCCCAAGCTATGGCACGAGCTGACAGGCCTCCCGCCCACAACCAGATGAAGTTGCTGCGTTCTGTCAGGGAGGTTGGGCGTAAGGGCCGCTGTTTCCATGTTTTGTCTAAGAAAGATATTCAACAATCAAATATAAAATAGAACTTTGTCTTCCTGGTTACTTTGCATCAAGTGTAGGACGTATGATTTGTAGTTACTTTTGTTTATGGCCTTTGCCATTGAGATTTACTTTCACTGCACTCCTGTTGCTACTAGATTATTCTTTTTCAGTATATTAGTAAACTGTTTGATGAATGCCATTTATAAAACTCATTCATTTCGAAAAACCTCCTCTGAGTTAAATACCTTCTGAATGTAGGGGAATATATATAAAAGGCCTGAACTATCTTTGGATATTGGGAAACAAGTTTGGGTACTCGTAGTAAAATTTGTTATAAACACTGTTTGGCAGTTTTTTTTTTAATGCATAATATATTTACTGTAATGAAGTCCATCCATTAAAAAACAAAGAAAGAAAGTGTGCGATATAGATTGTAACTTGAGGCCTACCTATTATGGATTGTGCCTAGAACTTCACTGGCCCTCTGTTTCATATCCCAAAAAAGTCCTAGTAATTTCTCTCCACCCCATGAAAGACGAGGGAAATTGTAACAGGTTAATGAAGAATGAGCATAAAACAGCAATAGGTTATAAACATCAATAGTGGATCGAAAAATGTCAAGAAAGAACACGAGCTAGTCCTCATACAATTCTTTAAGCAACAAAAACAATCCTCTAACTAAAAAAAAAAAAATAAGCAACAGAGACAAGCCTCAAAACAACAGAATAACATTTCTAAGAAACAGATACAAACCTCAAAGCAACAGAAACAAATCCCTAAGCAACAAAAACAAACCTCTAAGCAACAGAAACAAACCCCTAAGAGAACAAAATCTTAACAACAGAAACAAATCTCAGATCAACAGAAACAAACCTGTATGCAACAGAAACAAATTTCTAAGCAAAAGACAGGTTCGTACTTCAAGACTGGTAAGCTGGCACGACCGGCCTGCTTTATCACACTCTCTCAGGCTCTATGTTACGGGTTATAAAGGAAAAATGATCAAAGGATACCACAAACATCACTTGCTCTTTGGAGAAATAAACTGTCCCCACTGACTGCTTGAGCAAGGAAAATATGTCTAAGGAACAATAATAAAAAATAAAAAAAACTAATAAAAAACAAGTCCTCATAAATCGAACAGGTTATTCAACAACAAACAAATTTTAAGCAAGAAAAGTCTAAAGCGAAAAAAAAGATTGTCCATCCCAAAGAAGAAGCGTGTGAATCAAAAATGGGTCTTAAAACAATTAAAATAAGTTTGAATACAACATAAAAATGCCATAAACTAGTCTTAAAAGAAATGATACCTTTCCCACAAGCCAGTAATTATTTTTTTCAAATTTCCTGTTGACTGAGAGATTTTCGGTATGTTTTCATACTGTCTGAAATTTAGTGATCTGCAAACACCAAAAACGTCAAAAGTTTCTTCATCAATAACAGTTGCCATAAGCCTGGAACCACTGTCTGACTCTCTTCTTCATTTCTGCAACATTCGCGGCCTTTCCTCTAACTTTCGCTCTGTTGAGCACCACCTCTCCTCCTCTAAACCTCACCTTCTTTTTCTAACGGAGACTCAGCTGTCTGAGGCAACTGACAGCAAACCCTTTTCTGTATCCTCCTACTTTCTCTATACTCATTTCAAAGCCAAAGGTGGCTGTTGTGTATATATACGCAACGACTTATCTTGCTCTCGTGTTCCTGAACTCGATTCTTCTGAATTCTCTACACTCTGGCTTCGGCTTTCCTGTCATTCTCTGACTAAATATATCTGTGGTATTTACTTATCCCCTAATTCTACTATCAAAAATTCTTCGACTATCTTACTTCTACGATGGAACACATTCTATCCATTTCTCCTTTCTCTGAAATCTCCATTCTAGGAGATTTCAATGTTCACCACCACCTTTGGCTCTCCTCTCCTTTCACGGATCCACCTTGTGAACAACCCTACATCTTTTCTATCCTTAATGACCTAGAGCAGCTTGTACAGCACCCTACCCGTATCCCTGACTGCCTTGGAGAGAGCTCCAACATACTTGACCTCTTCCTCACAACTAATCCTTCTGCTTACTCTGTTAATCTTTTCTCTCCGTTGGGCTCCTCCGATCACAACCTTATTACCTTAACCTGTCCTATCACTCCATACGGCCTGTGGACCCTCCAGGGAAACGTCGTCTGTGGCATTTTGGAGCCGTGGACTGGGAGGCCCACAGGCAGTACTTCTTTTATTTTCCCTGGAATGATTATTGCTTCCATGGCCGTGAGCCATCTGAGTGTGCCTTGCGCATTACGGAGATTATTCTCTCGGGCATAGAAGCATACATTCCTTTCTCATATCCTTTGACTAACGCAAGAAAGCCTTGGTTTAATCACGCTTGTTCTAATGCTGTCCGCAACAAGGAGAGGGCCTACAAAAGGTACCGGAGCCAACCCACCCCTGAATCACATCATCTTTACGTTTCTGCCCGGAATCGTGCTAAGTCTGTTCTTCGCTCTACTAAAAATAATTTCATCTATACTAAACGCTCTCAACTCTCCAACTCGAATCCTTCCCGCTCTTTCTGGCACCTTGCCAAAAATCTTTCTAACAACTTTACCTCATCATCCTTCCCTCCTCTTTTCTACTCTGATGGTTCTGTAGCTATTTCTTCTACTGATAAAGCAGATCTCTTCACACAGACTTTCTCCTCCAATTCCACCACAGACGATTCTAGTGCTGTTCCTCCATCACTTCCCCCCTCTGACTTCCTCTTGGCTGACATTAAAATTTCTTCAGTTGATGTATTTTCTGCCATAACTGGCCTCAGTACTAACAAGGCATATGGGCCTGATGGGGTCCCTCCTGTTGTTCTCAAGAACAGTGCTTCTGTGCTTACACCCTGCCTAGGCAAACTCTTTCGCCTTTGTCTGTCAACTTGTACCATTCCTTCTTCCTGGAAGTTTGCTCTCATTCAGCCAGTCCCAAAGAAGGGTGACCACTCCCAACCCTCCAACTATCGTCCAATTGCTTTAACGTCCTGTATTTCAAAAGTTTTTGAGTCGATTCTCAACAGAAAAATTTTAAGGCATCTTTCTTATCACAACCTTCTTTCCGATCGTCAGTATGGGTTCCGTCAGGGACGCTCCACTGGCGATCTTCTCACCTACCTTTCAGACTCCTGGTCATCCTCCTTTAGGGACTTTAACGAAAGCTTTGCCATTGCACTTGACATCTCAAAGGCTTTCGATCGAGTCTGGCATAAATCTTTAATTTCCAAACTGCCCTCCTACGGTTTCTATCCTTCTATCTATGCCTTCATCGCTAGCTTCCTTTCTGGTCGTTCTATAGCCGCTGTTGTAGACGGCCATCGTTCTTCTCCTAGATCTATCAACAGTGGTGTTCCTCAGGGCTCTGTCCTATCACCAACGCTCTTCCTTTTATTCATCAATGATCTTCTAAGCTGTACATCTAACCCTATCCACTCATACCCTGATGACTCCACCCTTCTCCTTTCCATTCGGTTCCCGCAACGCCCATCTCATCAGTTACTTCAACAAACAAGGGATGATGCTATGGCACACCTAATGTCTGACTTGGCTCGTATCTCTGACTGGGGTAAAAATAATATGGTTGTTTTTAATGCATCAAAGACTCGGTTCTTACACCTATCAACCCGACAAAATCTTCCACAGATATACCCACTAATGTTTAATAATATTCAGCTTAATCCTGCATCATCCCTGAACATGCTTGGGGTTTCATTTACTCGGGACATATCTTAGAAAGATCATATTACATTTCTTGTAAAATGTGCTTCCAAGAGATTGGGTGTGCTAAGCTGACTCCGCTCTTTCTTTACCCCTGCACAATTGTTGACTCTATACAGGGGTTTTATCTGCCCCTGTGTGGAGTACAACTCTCATGTATGGGGAGGCTCCCCACATACAGCTCTTCTCAATAGGGTGGAGTCAAAGGCTTTTTGTCTCATTAACTCTCCTCCTCTTACTGACTCCCTTCAACCTCTGTCTCTTCGCCGCACTGTTGCATCTTTATCTCTTTTCTATCGCTACTTTAATGGTCACTGCTCCTCTGAACTGTCTGCTTGCATTCCTCCAACTCTAAGACGGGCGCGTAGCACCCGTCTGGCAGCAAACTCTCATCCCTTTTCTGTCCAACTCTCTAATGCAAGAGTTAACCGTTACTTCCAGTCTTTCATTTATGCAACAGGTCAGCTCTGGAACTGTCTCCCTCTGTCTGTATTTCCTGCTGCCTATGATCTCCAGTCTTTCAAACACAGTGTCTCCAGGCATCTCAAAATGATCGGATCTTGAATTTGGCTGTCTATTGTATTTTGTTTTTTTTTTGGAGGGAACTGTTACTGCGGGCTCATGGCCTTTGGTTCCTTCTTCCTCGCATAAAAAAAAAAAAAACTTCGTGCAAAGATTTTTCGTTTGGTCAGAGGTGTTGGTTGTGACGATCAATGTACTTTCATGTTTGGTGTCTGAAACTTATGCATCAGAGAATATTAAAACGGTGGAAACTATTTTGATATTTAGCTGTCAGTATAAGGTGGTAAAGTATTAATAAACGTCTCCCCGATAAAGATATATTGCTCGGTCAATGGGGGTAATCATGACTGACATGAACGTTTTACATCATGACTAATAACAATCACGGGGCCACAGGACTAATTACAACACAGCACTATGTCACTAATAGCAACACGGTACAATATCACTTACAGCAACACGGTACAATATCACTTACAGCAACACGGTACAGTATTATATCACCGAGAGCAACAAGGTGCTGCTTCACTAATATTAACACAGTACCGTATCACTAACAACAGCACTGCACCATACGACTAACACGGTTCCATATGACTAACACCAACCCATTGCCACAGGACTCACTTTGAAAGTGAAGGGGAAGGTGAGGCTGGAATGTGATCTCTAACAGCCTGGAGCAACAGCTGAGCTCTTAGTGCTGACCGGCCTCCTGGGGCCCTTATATAAACAATGAAGAACTTTCCCTTCCCTATCACCACACCAACCAGCAAGTACCTTCCCCTCCCCTCTCACTGCACCTCCTAGGTAAACACCCCCTCCCTTCTCACAACATTAGGCAGTGAATACCTTCCCCTCCCTTTTCACTGTTCCTTGACAATTTATCTCCTTCAAGAGATCAGCTAGACAGATCATCTAAAGAGTAACTGGATTACTGGGGACATGTCCACATATTTTCGTGATGATCCTCCCATTAGTGCTATATAATTCCCTGGAAAGACAGACACAGACAGACATGTGTGACAGCATAACCCTACCCTCGATGGTAGAAGATACTGTCACGCAGAATATAATGTTGCTGCACGTGTATACTTAGGTCACTAACTTTACTCCATAGCCTGTGGACTATGAAAAAAAAAAAAAATGAGACTTCTAAAATTTATTAATATATATCCTTACACAAATGGTAAAAGTGATACCCATAAGAATACACTGTGGTGAGTGATACTGGAAGCAACTCTTATACCTTGGCATTTGTATAACTTTATGTATAATACTAAATTATTAATGCACTCATTTAATTGGTTAGTATGCACTGTTTTCCTTATCAAACTTAAAATGAAGTAAGTAATTCATGTGAAAAGCACTGTGAGGAACGGTGATGTGTGTGGTTAGTGATGGTGATAGCATCGGGCTTGCAACGATCAAGTACTTGCCGCCCACATGAATACCGCTGCTGCTGACGTCATCTCCACCTCTTACTCACACGGCCCCTTCGGACCGAGGCCTGTGTCGAGAGGGAGAAGAGGAGGAGAGGAGAAGGCGGAGAAAGGAGGAGACAAGAAGAAGATGGATGTGGGGCAGGCAAATATGGAGCAGGGGACGACAGGAGAATGGATCGCCAGCGTCAGAAGTTCCTGAAGGCAGCGTATATAACACTCCAACGTAAACATGGTGCTGAGGTTTTGGCACGTGCACAGCAGAATGGGACCCAGCACATGGAGCTAGGAGACAGCGAGGGCTGAAGAGAAATGCAGAGGAAAGGGAAGATGAAACACAAGAATAAATGAAGTGAATAAGGGAGTGATGGGAGAAGGAGGATGACTAGGTGAGGGGCAAAAAAACACCCAGGACATAGATTAGTAAACAAGCTCTCGAGGGGCTGGGATGCAGAGGTTAATGCTCTAGGAGTGCACTGATGGGCCTAGGTGAGTGCTGTTATCTGTGAGATCTATACCCTGATGGTGTGCCAGTGAGTGAGAGCAGAGGGTGTATACTGGGATAGAATAGGGTGTATTGATGACTCAATATCCGTATGGAAGTGTATAAAAGCATGCTCATGAGAGAGGTGGGGTCAGAGAAAGTTTGGCAGTCAGACAGAAACTGTCTTGTGTCCAGTTGGGCCAGACGGGGAGAACACTGCCACGACCATGGGCTTCGCGGTACTGGTGAGTAGAAGTATATGAAGAATTGTCTTGCGGGAAAGTAACGCAAGGTGATTAAGTGCCTTTGAAGCAAAGTACCAGCAGTCACTACTCGGAAAAACCAGAAATATTATTTGACGCATATATTCCAGGTCGGGGCGAGTATTAAGTAGTAGCATTAACTTAGAATAAGACTTGTAACACTTAAGTGAACATTTATCACTCACTGATGGGTTGTCTAGTCAATGAATGAGTAAACTTAAGTCATGCATAATTATCAAGTTAAGTACTTAGTTGCTGTTAAGTCGCAAATAAGCGATTGAGATTTCCCGTGTCGAGTTGAGACTCAGAATATTAAGTTAGTGCTATAGTTGTGTAACCTGCTTCTGAAATAATGTAATTACTCTATATACAATTGTTGAAAGTAAAGCATAAAGTGTTTCTGTGTTTTGTCACCTTAGTGTGGAACTGTTAATTTTTTTGAAGTCCAGGAGGGAGTCTGGGGCAGAAAGGGGTATTTAATATCTTGTTGTCCTAACCAACGAGGTTGTAGGCCCCCTCTGGGCTTGTCTCCACACTTTCCGCTGCTATTGTCACACGCTACCAACTACTAATTAGTGGCAGCCGTTCACCGTGCTTGGCGACTCTGAGTGCAAAGCATAACAAGGGTTATGTAGAGAGTGTAGGATACGACAACGGCGGCAATGGTTGGATATTTAAGGCTTAATTTAACCTTTAAGTTTAAGCGGTTCCATATCTAGGTTCTAAAACTCGTTGTATGGAATTCAGTAGCGACTCTACTTCCGACGACGAAAATATTCTTTTTGACTTAACTGATACAGGAATTGAAATGGCTGAAGCAAATACGACTGAGAGCATCACTGTCCTTTCTGACCGACTTTCAGAGGTTATTGCGAAAAATCAGAAAGATCCTGTATTTAGAGTCAAGGGACTTAGTCACTTCCTTGCCAGCAAACACACCAAATTACCTGAGTATCCAGGGCTGATTTTTGAACCAAATGTAAGTACAGCTCCGGACAGATGAAACGGCTACACCCCATCCACCAGGGACTTGGTTTGGGTCTAGGTGGTTCTGGTAACAGTTGCAGGTGGAGGGAGGGGGGATGTGGGAGGGTGATGAGGGGAGAAATGTGGGCGGAGTTATATAGGGGGTAGTGTGGGAGGGTGAAGAAGCAGCATAGTCTGGCTGGTGGGAGGGGGAGACGAATGGTTGGGTAGCGGAGACGTGAGTCTGCTGGAGGGTAAGACAGGCGAGTGTGATTAGATGAAAAGAAATTACAAAAAATAAATTATTATAATATCTGCTGCATATATTGCATTTTATCTACTAAATAAAAACACTGTCTATTATTCACCACCGTATTTGGGTATCCTACTCATTATTATTATCCTTTGGATATTAGGCAATAAATAAAGATATTGGACGGTCTTTCGGACCCGAACCAATTTTTTCATAACTTTTTTCTTCAGCTATTTCCTTTTCCTATTATCCCTCGTGCTTGAAGTCCCCCTTTTTATCACTTTCTCCTACGCCCTACATTTTTTTTTAGGCATAAGGCAGTTTAACTTTCTCTTTAAATACCCATATTTGTCAACAAATATTCCTTTCATTAATCTATTTAATTACCTGTTTTCTTTCAATATGCATTTCTCTAATAATGGGTGTTACACCTTAACTGGCGCCGCTATTTGACGTTTTGAATAAATTTGGTCTAAATTTACGCATATATTGCAGTCTCTCTCAAGTAGGCTGGGAACCTCACACATCCTCCCCCCTGCTTTCTCCTTCTCTCGCTACCCGTTCCCTCCTTTCCTTTTGTAGTACTGTTTATCTATTCTTTCTCATATTTTTAACCTCATTTCTTCTTACAAACTTTTTGTGCCATAGGAATTTCTCCCTTATCACCTACAGTCCTACTACATGAAAGTGGAAAAAAATGCCATCGGGAAAAGAATAAATGGAAATTTATGGCGAAGGTTACGATATTAGTTATTTAGAATGAAAGTGTTGGCAGATACGCATTCTTGACGTGATTATCGCAGCCACAGCATTTCACCTTCATAAAACAGAAGGACTATAGGTTTCATGCATTACCTCCTTACGTCCAGCATTACTGTGCAGAACGCCATGTATAACACATTAAGGACCACAAGGACAGTACTGGTAGTCATCGTGATTCTCATGAATCTCTCCATAGGCTATTGAAAACAGTGCTTTATGCTCAACTTCAGAATTATGTTCTCATCATGGCAATGATAGGCAAAGATCATAAAAACAATATATACAACGAAATTATCATTTATTATACAACAAAGCTCAAACTGGCTCCGTGCTACCTGAAAAAAATTAAATACCTGATCATATATATATATATATATATATATATATATATATATATATATATATATATATATATATATATATATATATATATATATATATATATATATATATATGGATGATGCCATGTCGTAGCGCTTAAGGGAATAACAGGGATGACGACGGTGATAATTGTCGCAAGGGAACGAGATGAAAGGAAAATTTTCTCTACCTGAAGTAAATTCTAATGGACAGTAATAATTCGAGACCCCGTTTATTGACAATAATTTTTATAGATCTGCATGTCGCCGTTATTGCGTCTCGGAACATTTCGGTAGATGATATAACTGATATAAATTGATAAATGGGTAGAGAGATATCCTTATCGTCTATATTACGTGATAAGTATGATATAGTAATGATAATCTGTCCTGATAGAGTAAATCTTGCTGTGACGGAAGGGTATTTGTAAAGCGAACTAATTTATACCACAGACTGTATCAGAAGTGTTTCTTCTTCGTAAATTGAAGTTCGATGAATACTCTAGACTGTATGCCAGGAAGCAGGTGACCTTGGTGTTTCTTATGAGGGATCCGGTTCGTGGCATAGTATGGAGGATGCATAGAGCTCAAATTTATCAAACAGATAGTATCCTCGTAACTGGCCACCTCTTCACCCACTTCCTGAAACTCAGACATGGAGTACCGGGGTGAGAATAACGCCATAATGACTAATACACCACAAACACATGAATATTTATACATCAACGAGAAACTACTGTGGTTCACTTGTATTTTCTATGGACTGCAATAAACACCGTTACTCAGGGCAGACCACCAGTTCCATGTTTTGTCAGTATATACTGAGATGAATGATTCGAACCGAATCAGGTAGATCCTCTCCGTCATCTGAGACAGTGGCATACTGACATGTGAATTAATTGTCATGTCTGGTTATTCTTTAGAAACATTAAAAAAAAAATAATGACTTTTTGTTTACCTGTATAAACAAATAAAATAGTAGTTAGAGGACAAACTTGTGCCACGTGACACTATGCGAAGTCGTTAGGTTTCCTGCCATGAACAGAGGTGTTAACAGAGGTATCAGCCACCCCGGGGCATCAGTCACACCGATTCAGAATGGAGGCAAGACGTAGAGAGGCAAGACGGAGAGAGGCAAGAGAAAGGAGGATTGGTTTAAGAGGGCGCATTGTAGGGATGCGTGAAGCCGGGCAGTCCATCCGAGCCATCGCTAACACCCTGGGAATTTCCACCAACACTGTCCAAAGGTGGATAAGAAGGTGAGTGTAGATATAGTTTCTCAAATAATAAATAACATAACCGTCAGTTTAGGAGTTAAAGACACATAAGGTTTATGAAATAACACCACATCTTGTTCTTCCTGACCTTACTATATAATACATTTACTCTATTTCCTTCCGTCTGGGCAACGCAAGTTTAAATATGGTAACATCGCATTGCACGCTCGTGATTCGCGGAACCAATGTGGTCCTTTACCCTTGGCTTGTTAAGATAAATATTTAAAATTTATGCCTTCATAAATGTATTTTTATTAATCTTTGTGTCGTTGAGTAATAAAATAACGTTAACGAAGGCATAACTTAATTCATCTCAATAAGTAAAACGTAATCAACATATGTTCGGTAATCACGAACTGCCAATGCGATAGTGTCATATTTACAAATAATGCCACAATCACGTAGGCCTGACGAAATAAAATAGTATATATTGTAACTGTTTAGGGATGAAAGTTTTAATGTGTAGACAACTAAGCTAGAAAACACGCATCCCGGATAATGTTAGGGTAAGGACTGCAGGTCTACATTAAGTCAGGTGCGACTGTGTTGAATGATTCATGTAAAATCTAATGCCAGACTACTCCTCCCAAAAGCCTCGTTCCTTAGTTTAGCCCTTAAAAATTGAGTAGGAGTAAGTAGAGCGGTTATTAAGACAAATTAGATAAAGAAAACTACACAGAAAAATCAGATGAAACTGTCACTGTCATATCATAAATATGTAACTGGTGGCAACGAGGTGGTTATCTCTTATCTGAGACTGATACCCGGGTCGGTGGAGTAGGTGGACAATTTTCCGAGCCAACTGTGTTCCTGATCGCGTAGCAGAAAGTAGAAACTCTGATGTAAAACCGGGGGTTGCACCCTCATCTAAGTTGCCTAATTCGCCGTGAAATACTAATATATATATATATATATATATATATATATATATATATATATATATATATATATATATATATATATATATATATATATATATTTTATGCGAGGAAGAAGGAACCAAAGGCCATGAGCCCGCAGTAACAGTTCCCTCCAAGAGAAAAACAAAATACAATATAGAGCCAAATTCAAGATCCGATCATTTTGAGATGCCTGGACACACTGCGTTTGAAAGACTGGAGATCATAGGCAGCAGGAAATACAGACAGAGGGAGACAGTTCCAGAGCTGACCTGTTGCATAAATGAAAGACTGGGAGTAACGGTTAACTCTTGCATTAGAGAGTTGGACAGAAAAAGGATGAGAGTTTGCTGCCAGACGGGTGCTACGCGCCCGTCGTAGAGGTGGAGGAATGCAAGCAGACAGTTCAGAGGAGCAGTGACCATTAAAGTAGCGATAGAAAAGAGATAAAGATACAACAGTGCGGCGAAGAGACAAAGGTTGAAGGGAGTCAGTAAGAGGAGGAGAGTTAATGAGACGAAAAGCCTTTGACTCCACCCTATTGAGAAGAGCTGTATGTGGGGAGCCACCCCACACATGAGAGTTGTACTCCACACAGGGGCGGATAAAACCCCTGTATATAGTCAACAATTGCGCAGGGGTAAAGAAAGAGCGGAGTCGGCTTAGCACACCCAATCTCTTGGAAGCAGATTTTACAAGAGATGTAATATGATCTTTCCAAGATAAGTCCCGAGTAAATGAAACCCCAAGCATGTTCAAGGATGATGCAGGATTAAGCTGAATATTATTAAACATTAGTGGGTATACCTGTGGAAGATTTTGTCGGGTTGATAGGTGTAAGAACTGAGTCTTAGATGCATTAAAGACAACCATATTATTTTTACCCCAGTCAGAGATACGAGCCAAGTCAGACATTAGGAGTGCCATAGCCTCATCCCTTGTTTGTTGAAGTAACTGTTGAGATGGGCGTTGCGGGAACCGAATGGAAAGGTGAAGGGTGGAGTCATCAGCGTATGAGTGGATATGGTTAGATGTACAGCTTAGAAGATCATTGATGAATAAAAGGAAGAGAGTTGGTGATAGGACAGAGCCCTGAGGAACACCACTGTTGATAGATCTAGGAGAAGAACGATGGCCGTCTACAACAGCGGCTATAGAACGACCAGAAAGGAAGCTAGCGATGAAGGCACAGATAGAAGGATAGAAACCGTAGGAGGGCAGTTTGGAAATTAAAGATTTATGCCAGACTCGATCGAAAGCCTTTGAGATGTCAAGTGCAATGGCAAAGCTTTCGCCAAAGTCCCTAAAGGAGGATGACCAGGAGTCTGAAAGGTAGGTGAGAAGATCGCCAGTGGAGCGTCCCTGACGGAACCCATACTGACGATCGGAAAGAAGGTTGTGATAGGAAAGATGCCTTAAAATTTTTCTATTAAGAATTGACTCGAAAACTTTTGAAATACAGGACGTTAAAGCAATTGGACGATAGTTGGAGGGTTGGGAGTGGTCACCCTTCTTTGGGACTGGCTGAATGAGAGCAAACTTCCAGCAAGAAGGAAAGGTACAAGTTTACAGACAAAGACGAAAGAGTTTGCCTAGGCAGGGTGTAAGCACAGAAGCACAGTTCTTGAGAACAACAGGAGGGACCCCATCAGGCCCATATGCCTTGTTAGTACTGAGGCCAGTGATGGCAGAAAATACATCAACTGAAGAAATTTTAATGTCAGCCATGAGGAAGTCAGAGGGGGGAAGTGATGGAGGAACAGCACCGGAATCGTCTAAGGTAGAATTGGAGGAGAAAGTCTGTGCGAAGAGATCTGCTTTATCAGTAGAAGAAATAGCTACAGAACCATCAGAGTAGAAAAGAGGAGGGAAGGATGATGAGGTAAAGTTGTTAGAAAGATTTTTGGGAAGATGCCAGAAGGAGCGGGAAGAATTCGAGTTGGAGAGTTGAGAGCATTTAGTATGGATGAAATTATTTTTAGTAGAGCGAAGAACAGACTTAGCATGATTCCGGGCAGGAACATAAAAATAACGTGATTCAGGGGTGGGTTGGCTCCGGTACCTTTTGTAGGCCCTCTCCTTGTTGCGGACAGCATTAGAACAAGCATGATTAAACCAAGGCTTTCTTGCGTTAGTCAAAGGATATGAGAAAGGAATGTATGCTTCCATGCCCGAGAGAATAACCTCCGTAATGCGCAAGGCACACTCAGATGGCTCACGGCCATGGAAGCAATAATCATTCCAGGGAAAATCAAAGAAGTACTGCCTGAGGGCCTCCCAGTCTACGGCTCCAAAATGCCACAGACGACGTTTCCCTGGAGGGTCCACAGGCCGTACCGGAGTGATAGGACAGGTTAAGGTAATAAGGTTGTGATCGGAGGAGCCCAACGGAGAGAAAAGATTAACAGAGTAAGCAGAAGGATTAGTTGTGAGGAAGAGGTCAAGTATGTTGGAGCTCTCTCCAAGGCGGTCAGGGATACGGGTAGGGTGCTGTATAAGCTGCTCTAGGTCATTAAGGATAGAAAAGATGTAGGGTTGTTCACCAGGTGGATCCGTGAAAGGAGAGGAGAGCCAAAGGTGGTGGTGAACATTGAAATCTCCAAGAATAGAGATTTCAGAGAAAGGAGAAATGGATAGAATGTGTTCCATCGTAGAAGTAAGATAGTCGAAGAATTTTTGATAGTCAGTAGAATTAGGGGATAAGTAAACAGCACAGATATATTTAGTCAGAGAATGACAGGAAAGCCGAAGCCAGAGTGTGGAGAATTCAGAAGAATCAAGTTCAGGAACACGAGAGCAAGATAAGTCGTTGCGTATATATACACAACAGCCACCTTTGGCTTTGAAATGAGTATAGAGAAAGTAGGAGGATACAGAAAAGGGTTTGCTGTCAGTTGCCTCAGACAGCTGAGTCTCCGTTAGAAAAAGAAGGTGAGGTTTTGAGGAGGAGAGGTGGTGCTCAACAGAGCGAAAGTTAGAGGAAAGGCCGCGAATGTTGCAGAAATGAAGAAGAAGAGAGTCAGACAGTGGTTCCAGGCACCTTGAGTCGTCATCGGGAGAGGGGCAGATGGTGGGGGCATTTATGGTCCCCCCCCCTGGGGACTCCGAGGCTTGATATAACGACGCCATTTTAGGTAAATTTTGAATATGAAGTGTAGTGTGTACTGTGCATGTAGTTTGGTGAAGATAGAGAAATTTGTACTTGAGAGCATGCTGGCCTACTCTCTGTGTAACTGAGACACTGAAAAAGTTCAGCAAAGGGGGATGGTCAGGAACTAGTCCTGAGGGCTGATGAAACGGGAGCTCCAGCACTCCCTGTCATCAGCTTTCCATCCACCTCGGGAGTACTGCCCTGCTCGACTGGTGCTATATATATATATATATATATATATATATATATATATATATATATATATATATATATATATATATATATATATATAATTTATTTTATTTTTTTTTTTTTTCACGTAGTTTAGGGCCTGCCATAATCTACGTGACTTTGAGCTTTCTTGTGTAGGGGAAGAAGGTCGAATGTCGCCTAGTTTTTCAAAGAGGGTAATTCAAACAGGACTAAGTAAACAGGATATCAAATTTGGGATTCTGGCCAGTAAGCTCCTTCTGCTCCACACGCCTCAAATATGAATAGTATTTTTCATTGAAATATATTTGAACAGGTTTCTGTATGATGAGTTTCCTATGTGGAAAGAATTTGTGTTTTCTGTGTTACATATAAGAAATTACCCAAAGTTTTCTTTTATCATGGCATTTTTTATCAATAACCATGATCAACACTATGAACTCTAAATTTAAATTTGTTTGCCAGAGCAGAGAACACTGACTGGTATGGCAACCTACCACGGGGAAGACCATCACGGTGCACTACTCCTGCTCAGAGGCAAGATATTGTGCAAACCGCAGAAGCCGATCCACAGACAAATGCGGTAGCCATAAGGGAATCGCTGCATCTTGATGTCAGCGAGAGGACTGTAAGACGAGTCCTGCACGAAGCGGGGTTGCATCATAGGACCCCAGCAAACAAGGAATTTCTGAATGACCAACATCGCGAGGGAAGGCTACGTTTCCTCTGCATGGACTGACGTTGTAACGAAACTGGTTGTCCCCCTGCAGTAATTATTAATATATTTTTATGGTCATGTATGACTGAATAGTTTAGTTTATACAAGCGAAAACCTCAGAAATAGTACTCACCGAGTATTATTCTTTCTCCAGCAGTTGCGCCTTCAGTGACACACTTCCAAAAATCCTCTGGCTTGTCAACATAACGTTTGCTAGGGTCCTGTGATGCAACCCTGCTTCGTGCAATACTCTTCTCATAGTCTTTTCGCTGATATCATGGTCTGTGCATCGGTTTCTGTGGCGTGTAGTGCAACATGGTGGTTTCCGTGTGGTAGGTTGCCATGCTAGTTAGTGTCCTCTGCTTTACCCAACACAATAAATTTTAGATCAAACAGTGTTGTTCATGGTTATTAATAAATAAATATTATATATATATATATATATATATATATATATATATATATATATATAGATATATATATATATATATAGGATCATGTATTTAATTTCTTCAGGTTACATGTGATTGTGTGAGCTGGTTACCCCCTTGAGACTGCAGCACGGAGGCAGTTTGAGCTTTGTTGTATAATAAATGATAATTTCGTTGTATATATTTTTTTATTATCTTTTCCTATCATTGCTATGATGAGAACATAATTCTGAAGTTGAGCATAAAGCACTGTTTTCAATAGCCTATGGAGAGATTCATGAGAATCACGATGACTACCAGTACTGTCCTTGTGGTCCTTAATGTGTTATAAATGGCGTTCTGCACAGTAATGCTGGACGTAAGGAGGTAATGCATGAAACCTATAGTCTTTCTGTTTTATGAAGGCGAAATGCTGTGGCTGCGATAATCACGTCAAGAATGCGTATCTGCCAACACTTTCATTCTAAATAACTAATATCGTAACCTTCGCCATAAATTTCCAGTTATTCTTTTCCCGATGGCAGTTTTTTCCACTTTCATGTAGTAGGACTGTAGGTGATAAGGGAGAAATTCCTATGGCACAAAAAGTTTGTAAGAAGGAATGAGGTTAAAAATATGAGAAAGAATAGATAAACAGTACTACAAAAGGAAAGGAGGGAACGGGTAGCGAGAGAAGGAGAAAGCAGGGGGGAGGATGTGTGAGGTTCCCAGCCTACTTGAGAGAGACTGCAATATATGCGTAAATTTAGACAAAATTTATTCAAAACGTCAAATAGCGGCGCCAGTTAAGGTGTAACACCCATTATTAGACAAATACATATTGAAAGAAAACAGGTAATTAAATAGATTAAAGAAAGGAATATTTGTTGACAAATATGGTTATTTAAAGAGAAAGTTAAACTGCCTTATGCCTAAAAAAAATGTAGGGCGTAGGAGAAAGTGATAAAAAGGGGGACTTCAAGCACGAGGGATAATAGGAAAAAGGAAATAGCTGAAGAAAAAAGTTTTGAAAAAATTGGTTCGGGTCCGAAAGACCGTCCAATATCTTTATTTATTGCCTAATATCCAAAGGATAATAATAATGAGTAGGATACCCAAATACGGTGGTGAATAATAGACAGTGTTTTTATTTAGTAGATAAAATGCAATATATGCAGCAGATATTATAATAATTTATTTTTTGTAATTTCTTTTCATCTAACCACACTCACCTGTCTTACCCTCCAGCAGACTCACGTCTCCGCTACCCAACCATTCGTCTCCCCCTCCCACCAGCCAGACTGTGCTGCTTCTTCACCCTCCCACACTACCCCCTATATAACTCCGCCCACATTTCTCCCCTCCTCACCCTCCCACATCCCCCCTCCCTCCACCTGCAACTGTTACCATAACCACTGAGACCCAAACCAAGTCGCTGGTGGATGGGGTGTAGCCGTTTCATCTGTCCGGAGCTGTACATGGATTAAAGAAATCGGATATAAAACGACAGGAGCCAGATGGACTGTGCAGGGCTTGTTTGAAGTACCAAGGGAGTTTTCATGGGGTGGCCCTCACAATAGAATAGCGGAATTCATTACTGAATCAAATGGTAATTGGGCTTATTTTAAAGCTGCTCTCCTAAACCTGTACTCCCCCGAACAAGCTCTCCAACGTGGTCATTTGGCACTGAAGCATGCTTATCGGAATCAGGGTGAGCACCTCACTGACTACAGGTGGCAATTAGTAAAGCTAGATAAGCAGGTTGCAAACATTAGGCCTAGCTTCAGAGAGTATGCTTTGTACACCGCTATTAATATATTCATGGAAATGTTCCCGAGTTAGTACGATCGATGCTGACGAATATGACGACCCTGATTAACTTGTAAATAAAGCAATCACGTGGGCGGAACAGTGCAATTCTCCACTGGCCGAGGACAATGTGGCAAAGGAAAGAGATGTGAAGTGATCACTCGTGTGACATTAGGTCCCTCTGAAAGCAAGAGTTTCAGTAAGAAGGAAAAAGAGAGTACTATAAAGTTCTCTCCTGGACGAGGAAACTGTGGTAGATGTGGTGAGACAGGTCATCGAGCACGCCGTTGTCGCGCCCTGAGACCGGTCTCGTGAGGCCAATACAACGCTATGTCAGTGGAAGAAATACAGAAGTTTTAGGTGTTACTGTTGCGGAATAACAGGGCACTTGGCCATACACTGCTTTGCTAAAGTGGATAACCCTGGTCAAAGACCATGGTATGATCACTGTAAGAGTAGGACTCATCGTACTAAACAATGCGTGGCAAGTGTCAATGAAAAAAAAAAAAAGACCGACTAGCTGCAGTGATGTACGGAACGGACCTCGTGATAGTTATGGGAGCGTGTGGTGAAATGAGGAACTGTCCCATCTCTTGGATACTGGAGCATATCGATCGCTCATTAACCAGGGAACCTATGAGAATTTAGGTGAAACTAAGCCTGAGCTCAGACTGTATCAAGGACGGAGGCTAGTATCCGCAAGTGGTGATGAGCTTGAGGTGATAGGAGTGGTTAACCTGCCTATAGGGTTGGCTGGCCGCACCTACGAGAGTGAATTAATAGTGGTAAGAACTTACCATGTACTATTTCAGTGATTCTAGGTTCCAATTATATTTTCGCTCGGACTATATGTATTACACCAGATCCGTTGTGTATAAAGATTGATGGGGAGAAGGTAGAATTACAGGTGGGAAAAGAGAATCTTCGCATAGATGGTGCTTCATCCTTGACTGTAGTCGAAACCAGCTTATCAGGCGAACAGGAGTTTATCTCTGGATGTTGTGTGACGAGTGAGACGATCGTGATTGATTCGTTCATGAGTGGTATGATCCCGTTAGAGATTGATAGTTGAGGGTTGTCCTTTGGTTTATTCTCACCTTGTCCCGGTAGTACTTTCTCCGCTATGCTGTGGCAAGGGATTGTACAAATAGTCCCGAGCGAGGCGGCAGGAAAATCCAGGGTTTATGTTGCCTACATTAACGCCACCCCGGACCGGGTCAGTATATCTGGCAGGTACAGGGTAGGGACAATAGAACCGTTCGAGGAGGTAAGGTGGGACAAGAATCAGGAGGATGAGCAAGGACAAATAGTGTGACACAGGGAGAAGAAAGATTAACTAAGCCTTTTCTAAATGTAGATGAATTGTGTCCACCAAATAGTAGAGAAAACGATGTTCTCAAATGTCTAATGCGAAAGCATCCTCATGTGTTTCCCTTGCCTGATGAACCGCTGAGCATTACACTTATTTCCTCCATCATATCTGTGCTACAGAACCGGTTGTAAACCGCCGTCCTTATAAAATACTGATTAAGTATCACAAAACTCTCAGGCAACAGTTAAATGAGTAAAGGGAGCAAAATATAATACATCTCTCTAAATCTCTCTATTGTTCACCCTTGGTCCCAGTGGCCAAGAAAGACGGTGGACTGCTAATCTGTCTCGATTTTCGTCACTTGAGTAAGCAGATAGTATCACACCCCTTCCCATTGCCAAACATTGCACAAATTCTTTCCCAGTTAGGAGAAAATACTGTATTCAGTAGCTTGGATTTGAGGCAGGGATACCATTAGAGCCCTCTGGATGTGGCGTCACGACCGCTGACCGCGTTTTCCTCACCAGACGGTCATTGGGAATGTAATAGTCTACCGTTTGGCTTAAAAGATGCCCCTGCTGTGTTCCAAAGGATCGTTAACGAAGTACTGATAGGACTGATAGGGCGTATCAGTCACACTTACCTGGGTGACATAATTGGCTATTGTAAGGATTTTGATTCACATGGGGAAAGTGGTGCAAAATGGGCCAGGTGGGTAATATGGACCACCAATAGTAGCTGTGTTAGTAGCTGTTTGCATCTGTTGGCAGCGTCATCTAATCCTCTCGCCATCAGCTGTCATGAGAAAGTTACCAAGCATGGGTGCCACATTCTGCTTGCTCGTGAGAAGTTCTTAATTTTTTCAACACCCTATGATCCAATGGTATGTATTTTGAAAAAACAATGTTTTGCTGGGATATAGTACATATATTTTCAAGCAATGTTGCACGATTACTTAGCTGTAGCATGTAATTCAGACTGACAAATGAAGTAGTTACTTTCTTGCGAATAGTCGGCAGTGAGGCTTGTTTACATTCAAAGCACCTCTGGGGCAAAACGGCCCACCTGCAAATGAGGTAAAATGGAACACTGTCCCATTTTACCTCATGGTGGTCCACATTACCCATCCAGCTTGTGTGATAATACCAATTAATTATATTATGTGTATTTCGTGTTTTGAAAAATATTTATTGAATCTTCCCCCTCTCTGCACACACAAGCTGCAACCTCTAGGTATTGCAGTTATGAAGCCATTTTCTACCTACTATACCCAAGAGGTTGAGGGCTGGTTGAAACAGCATCCTGGAATATATGTTACAGTGTTTCGACTAGCCACCTTGTTTGGAAATGCCTCTCACAAATCAGCAACAGCCCAAAATGCAGCAAATGGCTTTAGGAAAACGGGGTTCTACCCACTCAACTGGAACATATTCCGAGATCACGATTTTGTCCCTTCAGATTTTACAGACCATGATAAACCTAGTCCTAAAGATAACCAGACCCCTGTCAATGTAAGGACTACACAGAAACTTCCAGATGAACTTCAAAGGTTAGATGGCAATATCCAAGAAACACAAAATGATGTCCAAAGACCTGTTGACGCCACAACATTCAATGCCAATAGGCCTACAGCACAACCAGGTTTTGACAAAACACCTACCGTCGCTAGTACTTCTGGCTACATTTCTCCCTTTGAAATAAGTCCCCCCCCTCATAAGGCAAGTGAACACCTGATTCAGAATGAAAATCAGTGAGGGCAGTATCAGAACACATATCATCCCCTTACAAACAACGACTGGTTGAGTCTCAGAATGGAAAGACAGGAGCTGAAGCAATAAAGGAGACAAAGAGGTAGATTAAGTACGAAAAACAGCATCAGAAGGCAAAGAACGCAGAAAGATTAAGGCTTACACAGAAGAAATTGAAGGGTAAACAAGTCTCGACAACACCTGAAGATGAGTCAAGTGAGTCCGATACTGATGACGGCACACACTGGTTTTACTGCACCGAAAAATACAGCAAAACATCAAGAGAAGGTGGATTCAGTGTTCTGCCTGTCTACGTTGGGCACATGATGACTGTGCAGGTGTTGATGAAGATGATGCTTAATTTGTGTGTGAAATTTGTAAGCTTACTTCAATGCACCCTTTGTTTATGATCTTTCGTTTTAGTTTTCACCATGGAATAAGAAGCAAATTTTGAACGTGGCCTTTCATTTTATTTTTCAGCACAGACTAAAAAAAAAAGTAATATTCACCAGGTTTGATACAGGCATAACTATTTTGCATTCAGTTGTAGAAACAAGAATGATCAGGAATTTGTATTATAATTTCTAATGAGTGTTCATTAAAATTTATGATTATCTTTTGTGTGGGCAGAATCAAAATACTGTCGCTTAGTCCTTTCCAGGGAACAAAAAAATTATAATTTTACGTCTTAAAATTTTGTTTCTTGATGTTATTATATCCTTACCATGGGGAGTCATTTTACCCCATAGGTGAGGGCCATTTTACCCAACCCGTTGTACAAAGTGGACCACAAGCAAATGATATTTTCTCTTAAATCTCACAATGAAACTATTTAATTTAATTTTATTATTATAAGTTTATATGTTGGAAAAATAAACACAGATTATTAAAATACCATCAGTCTTTAAATATGGACATATTAGGTACTCAAAACATGGACTCAAACCTTAAGTGTGCCGTTTTGCCCCACCTTCCCCCTTACAGACCTAGATGAGGTCCTTGCCAGACTTAAGGAGCTCAACTTACTCTTAAGTTCGAGAAGTGCAGTTTTTTCAAAGATGAAGAGTCTTATGTAGGGCACATAATTTCTGCACAAGGATTGCGGCCCCAGCAGGACAAAGTCCGAGACATATAGGAATTTGCAGTTCCTATGACATGGAAGGAGTTCCAATCTTACTGTAGATTCATAAGTGATTATGCTAAGATTGCTCTGCCCCTCACAAAGTTGACTCGTAAACAAAAAATCGAGTGGAACGACGAGGCGGATCAAGCTTTTAAAAGTCTGAAAAGCAAGCTTACTGATGACATCGTACTCAAATTCTCTTCTTTTGATAAACCATTCTATCTGACAACTGATGAGAACGGAACAGCGATAGGTGAGGTATTACAACAGAAAGATGAGGACGGACACCTTAGACCATTGACATACTTTAGCAGAGCACTAAATAAAGCTGAGCTTAATTATGCCACTATTGAGCGGGAAGGCGGTGGCTGAATCGGTAGAGAGACGGCCTGCAGTCCTAATGGACCAAGGATCGAATCCCGGTCGGGGCAGGGAATAGTTTAAGGATTTGAATTTTCTAACAGCAGACTTTAATGATCTACCAGATGCCCCGCCGACATTTCGTAAAAATACCCCCGCTAATACCAATACCCCAGTCCTGTATGGGACAGCCCTAGCATGTATTCAGTACGGATGGTGGGTGTTAGCGCCGAAGTGGTGACATGTGGAGGTGTAGGAGGACTACTGGGCCTTGGGATAGGCCACTGCCCCCGATAAATAAGCCCTGAAGCCTTTGCTCGTAGTCGGACATGTTAAAAAAAAAAAAAAAAAAAGCCTTGAGTATTGTACGGATAACAGACAAAAAGGCCTCTTGTCTTGGGATATAAAGTGATTGTGCAGACGGACCACCGATCCTCACATGGCACTTCAATGTGAAGGAGGCTTCTGGCAGGATAGCTAGATGGCAGAGACAGGTTGCTGAATTCGATTTAGAGGTGTCCTACCTGCCAGGACACCAGAAGCGAGTGGCTAATGCCTTATCACGTCTTCACAGAGAGCAAGATGATGATGCAGAACTTATAGCTGTTACGAGGGGCGTGACCGATACTGATACTGTTAGCTGGAATCTTGACGAACTGCGGCAGCAGCAAGATGTGCATCTGGTCTGGGGATCATTGAAGCGGTATCTTCGCAGAGAAGTCCCTTAGGCCCCCAAACTGGCTGCCCAGTGGAACAGTTCTCACTCCCCCAGGATGGTCTGTTTATATGACCGAGTCTTGTGCGTACGAGGACAATGATGTATTACAAGTGGTTGTACCTGAACAAAGTGTGCCAGCAGCATTGCACTTGGCCCATTATCTGCCACTGTCAGGACATGGTGGGTCCAAAGTAACTATTCTGCGTGCCAAAAGATATGCATATTGGCCAACTATGGTCAAGGATATCATTAACTTGTGTCAGCACTGCCCACAGTGCATTACTTCTAAGAGGTTGGGGGACGCCCTGGCTCCACTTATGAGGTACCCAGATGTCCAGGCGCCATGGTATCGAGTCCATATGGATATTATAGGACCAATAAATATATCTGAGGCTGGACATAAATATGTTCTTACGGTAGCGAATACACTAACCAGGTTTCTTGTTCCTGAGCTACTGAAAACAAAGACAGCGGAAGAGGTAGCTCGTGTGTTTGTGGTGCGAGTTGTTTGCTTTCACGGAACTCCCCAACAATTGGTAACGGACCAAGGAACGGAATTCGTGAATGCTACCTTACGCGGCATTGCGGAAATGTTGAAGCTAAAGCACATCACTACGACCCTGTATCACCGTTCTGCGAACGGACTAGTAGAACGAATGAACGGAACTGTCATTCAAATCTTGCGTACGATGATCGAAAGTAATGCAAACCACTGGCACCAGATGATACATTTGGCATGCATGGCTTACAATTCAGGATATAATAGGTCGATCAGGGACTTGCCTTATTTCCTGTTGTATGTGAGGGACCCACAGGTGCCCTATGAGACAATACATGAGACTCAACCTCATTACAATGTAGATGATGCGAAATACATGCTAGCAGCCATTGCAACTAAAGTATTTCAAAGATGTCAGTTGTACTTGGACCGGGCTAGTACCAAGAATGAGAATTATAGGGCTAAAAAGGCCGTAGTGAAACCAATCAAGGTAGGAGACATAGTATATGTACGCACGATTCCTAAACGGGGAGTTGCTAGGAAGCTACAGCCTCTCTACACGGGACCGTACAGAGTCACAGAGCGTGTTAGTGATGTTGTAATTAAAGTGCGACGTGTCAAGGATGGAGCTGTCTCCACCTTTCATGTTGATCGTGTGCAAGTGGTCCCGTCCCTGAATCTTGCCTCATCAGTAAAGATATTAAGAATGTACAGTCACGCGTACTAATTTCTGCTCAGGGGTTACCCCTTCCTTCCCCCCTCTACCCTGGACAGAGGGAAGGGGGGAATCGCGAACAAGTCTACCCCGCCTTCTGCCCCCAACTCCCCCACCCTCCACCTCCAGCTGCCAGTTACTGATTGGACGCAAATTTTCTCATGTCCTGTAAACATGACTAAACTGTCGTCGCACACGCTTTCAACGGCCAAGATTTGGACTATATTTTTAGAATAAATTATTACCGTATTGAACTGCATTCTCAAATTGAAAGTATTCACCATCATTGTAATCCAGTGTCGTCCGCTGCACAATTCTGGGTTCCAGTGCTTACCTTTTCACTTCCTCCAGCTGTCTCTCTCTCTCTCTCTCTCTCTCTCTCTCTCTCTGAATTTACTTTTTCCACTCACTCTTTCTCTTTAAATTTTTATAACTTTCTCTTTGCTTCTCTCCCCCTCTCCCCCTTCTCTCTCTTTCTTTGTCTTAAGTCTTCCCCGCCTCTCACCCCTCCCCTCCCCCCACCTTAGGCCTGATCAGCAGTCAGTTATACCGTCACCGCTCCTTCGTATATCGTGTGCAGGCAACATTATCACACACACTTAGGTCAGATGTATGGAAAGCTATTTTATATATATATATATATATATATATATATATATATATATATATATATATATATATATATATATATATATATATATATAATTGTATTTCTCATTATGTGCCAAGTTCAAATAGAGAACACCAGACCAATATTCGTAATTTTTATTAGAGTGACCGTTCCACTTCACATAGCTGGGTAGCTGGGCTTATAAACTGCCCACACATACACACACACACACACACACACACGACTTAAATTTTGTACTGACAGCGTGGCGACTACAAATATAGTCATTCTAACAATTGGATCTGCTGGCTCCAAACCTTCCCTGTCCCAGTCAAACTCATCATTCAATAACCGGTTATTGAATGATGAGTTTGACTGGGACAGGGAAGGTTTGGAGCCAGCAGATCCAGTTGTTAGAATGACTATATTTGTAGTCGCCACGCTGTCAGTACAAAATTTAAGTCGTGTGTGTGTGTGTGTGTGTGTGTGTATGTGTGGGCAGTTTATAAGCCCAGCTACCCAGCTATGTGAAGTGGAACGGTCACTCTAATAAAAAATTACGAATATTGGTCTGGTGTTCTCTATTTGAACTTGGCACATAATGAGAAATACAATTATATATATATATATATATATATATATATATATATATATATATATATATATATATATATATATATATATTTAAAATAGCTTTCCATATATCTGACCTAAGTGTGTGTGATAATGTTGCCTGCACACGATATACGAAGGAGCGGTGACGGTATAACTGACTGCTGATCAGGCCTAAGGTGGGGGGAGGGGAGGGGTGAGAGTTGGGGAAGACTTAAGACAAAGAACGAGAGAGAAGGGGGAGAGGGGGAGAGAAGCAAAGAGAAAGTTATAAAAATTTAAAGAGAAATAGTGAGTGGGAAAAGTAAATTCAAAGAGAGAGAGAGAGCGAGAGAGAGAGAGATAGAGAGAGAGAGACAGCTGGGGGAAGTGAAAAGGTAAGCACTGGAACCCAGAATTGTGCAGCGGACGACACTGGATTACAATGATGGTGAATATTTTCAATTTGAGAATGCAGTTCAATACGGTAATAATTTATTCTAAAAATATAGTCCAAATCTTGGCCGTTGAAAACGTGTGCGACGACAGTTTAGTCATGTTTACAGGACATGAGAAAATTTGCTTCTAATCAGTAACTGGCAGCTGGAGGTGGAGGGTGGGGGAGTTGGGGGCAGAAGGCTGGGTAGACTTGTTCGCGATTCCCCCCTTCCCTCTGTCCAGGGTAGAGGGGGGAAGGAAGGGGTAACCCCTGAGCAGAAATTAGTACGCGTGACTGGGCATACCCAGTACATGAAACAGATGATGATAATGGTGATGGTGAGGATGGTGAGGATGATTTTACAGCCATTCCGGTATCTAGCCGAGGTCCTAGGCAATCATCCAACTTGCTAGTAAACCAAAGCTCTATGGGTGGTACCAACCCAATTCAGCAAAGTGAGAATGAAAGTGACAGTGAAAGTAAAAACGAAAGCGAAAGTGAGAGTAGAAGCGAAGACGAGAGCGAGGATAGAGTCAAGATAGAAAACGGAACGAGCAGTCGCGAGGATAGTGAAGACGGGGAGTCCCCGAGTAAAGTGGTCAGCCCTGCTCCAGATCGTTTCTCCCCAGCTAGCAGCCTCAGCCCTGCATCGGTACCTAGATACAGCTTAGAGTCACACACAGCAGTAGAAGATTTTCCTCTAGCTATGGACAGGCCAATAGAACACACTGACAGGAAGACATGTAGAGAATACGCCATACTAGTCATGTTATTTTGTTTTTTTTCCAGGTTATGCTGCTTGCAGTCGTAGTGTCAGGAAAGACTAGGCACATTGATCCTCACATTGAAAAACCTGCTCTAACAGGCCTCATCTATTCTCCAGCCTCCAAACTTATTTCAGCAGGAAATCACTATGTTGTTCTTGTTTTGTTAATACACGATGAGTTATATCGACCTCTTATTGAGGCACGGGATCTGGTTGATTCTGTCCAGTGGAATATAGATCACATAGACAACACATCCACCTTTGTGTCGTTATTAAGAGAGACTTTGATTTCATTTCAACGTGAGTTTCTCATTAGGTTTAATGACTTAAAAAATTCTGTTAATTACTTGTTGTTGGACAATCCACTGTCAGGTCTTAGAACTGGAGGCGCAACTGATCTTGTTGACGATGTTGCTAATGCTTTATTTGGAACTTGTACCCAGATTCAGGTGGACGAAATTCACACTAGACTGGGTCAGACTGAAGAGATGTCTGAGAAAGAGCATCGAGTGTTAAATGTTCACTCTCAGATACTAAATACAACTATAAGAGACATGTCACCCATGCATGCTGACATTACTAACTTGCAGCTGGCAACTAATATTTCACATGCGGTAATTAGGCTCGGCTCCATAAAAACCTTGGAGTTAGAAGGCGAAGCTCGCATATTTGAAGCTTTTTCGTAATTTTCAGTTAGCTTTGTCGGATATCATTGCCGATCATGTGAGGATTAAGTTAGGCCTTCAGAATATGATGCAAGCTCGTCTGAATGCGAACATAGTGCCAAATACATTATTGCTGGAACTTTTAAATAATATTTCTTTAATGAGACCAGGACTGCTTTTCCCTGCTCGTCCCGAATACCTTGCGTTATACAGGGATCTCGTTAAAGTAGTGCGTCGCAAGACTCCCTCTTCAGTGTGCTTCTACTTACTAATACCAATTTAGGGTGATCCGGCAGACACTTTTGATGTCACCTGCATCACTTCCCTGCCTTATAAAGTCCCTGACACAGATGTCTATGTACAGACTGTCCCCTCTGCCAAATTCATTGCGCTGAGTGAAAATCGTTTACATTAGATGCTTATGGACGATTTCACTCAGTGCCGCACTCATCAGCAGTTGCTGGTGTGCAAGCCGCAAAGTCCAGTGTTGAGATCAAGCACTAGCACATGTGAGAGTGCTACATTCCTCAACAAGGACATTGTGCCTCAACTCTGCAGGAAACGGTTATTAAAAACTTTGTTTCTGTGTTTGTTAAGAATAACGCTAAGTTGTGTTTTTCTACAAATAAGCCTAAGCAGTTTACTCGTAATTGTGCTATTAATGAGATAAGTAAGACAATACAGATTTTTAAGGATAAAGGACATTTGGTCCTGGGTGACGGTTGCAGTGCTCACAGTGAAACACTCACACTTCCAGCTTATGCCACCCTCACCAAGGATACTAAACTCTCTCTACTCCCCCACACATTACATTTCAATATGTCTCTCTCTCGTGTTGAACTACAGTAGATGCCATACGAGCAATCCCTGAGATTGTTCCCCAGAATAACTCCTTCAAACCCTTGTACCTAGACGAGTTACTACACTTCCAATCTAAACTCTTTCTTCTCAAACCCCTACCCAAACCAACCCAGCCAGTCGCCCTAGCGGTTTATGTTTATGCTCTGTCAGTTGCTATTGCTATGTTCCTCGCTTCCTATCTAGGGTATAAGTGTTGGATTAACAGACTCTGATGTCGCTGCATTCGACCGTAATTGGAGCGTTCCCTATCTTGGATCGCTCTCTCTTTCTTCTCGCCATCCGGGGATGCTTACCCCCGGAACTTCCCTGATGTCCCTGTGGAGTATATGGCGAGAACGAGGTGAGAGGGGTGTCGGCCTTGCAACGATCAAGTACTTGCCAACCACCTGAATACCGCTGTTCCTGGCGTCATCTCCACCTCTTACTCACATAGCCTCTTCGGACTGAGGCCTGGGTCGAGTGAGACTAGAGGATGAGAGGAGGAAGGCGGAGAAAAGAGGAGTGAAAAAGAAGACGGATGTGGGTCAGGCAAATATGGAGGACGACAGGACAATGGATCGTCAGCGTCAGAAGTTCCTGAAGGCAGCGTATATAACACTCCAACGTAAACATGGTACTGAGGTTTTGGCAGGTGCACAGCAGAATGGGACCCAGCACATGGAGCTAGGAGACAGCGAGGGCTGAAGAGAATTGCAGAGGAAAAGGAAGATGAAACACAAGAATAAATGAAGTGAATAAGGGAGTGATGGGAGAAGGAGAATGACTAGGTGAGGGGCAAAAAACACCCAGGACATAGATTAGTAAACAAGCTCTCGAGGGGCTGGGATGCAGAGGTTAATGCACTAGGAGTGCACTGGAGGGCCTAGGTGAGGGCTGTTGTCTGTGAGATCTATACCCTGATGGTGTGCCAGTGAGTGAGAGCAGAAGGTGTATACTGGGATAGAACAGTGTGTATTGATGACTCAATATCCGTATGGAAGTGTATAAAAGCATGCTCATGAGAGAGGTGGGGTCAGAGAAAGTTTGGCAGTCAGACAGAAATTGTCTTGTGTCCAGTTGGGACAGACGGGGAGAACACAGCCACGACCATGGGCTTAGCGGTACTGGTGAGTAGAAGTATATGAAGAATAGTCTTGCAGGAGAGTAACACAAGGTGAATAAGTGCCGTTAAAGTAAAGTAAAGTACCGGCAGTCACTACTCGGAAAAACCAACAATATTATTTGACGCATATATTCCAGGTCGTGGCGAGTATTAAATAGTAGAATTAACTTAGAATAAGACTTGTAACATTTAAGTGAACATTAATCATTCACTGATGGGTTGTCTAGTCATTGACTGAGTAAACTTAAGTCGTAGATAACTATCAAGTTAAGTACTTAGTTGCTGTCAAGTCGTAAATAACCGATTGAGATTTCCCTTGTGTCGAGTTGAGTCTCGGGATATTAAGTTAGTGCTATAGTTGTGTAACCTGCTTCTACAGTAGTGTACATACTCTATATACAATTGTTAAGAATGAGGTAAAAATTGTTTCTGTGTTTTGTTACCTTAGTGTGGAACTCTTAATTTTTTGGAAGTCCAGGAGGGAGTCTAGGGCAGAAAGGGGTATCTAATATGTTGTTGTCCTAACATACGAGGTTGTAGGCCCCCTCTCATCTCCACACTTTCCGCTGCTACTGTCACACGCTACCAACTACTAATTAGTGGCAGCCGTTCACCGTGCACGGTGAGACTGAGTGTGAAGCAAAACCAGGGTTATGTTGAGAGTGTAGAATACGACAATAGTGGTGTGTGTCTTAGGTGGCCACCGGACCCTCTTGGACCCTCCTGGCTCCACCACACACCAGCTCCATCACAAGCACCACCACAGCCACTGTGAACCAATACCCAAGCACGCAAACATGCCCTGAAAATGTAGAATGCGAGATGTAGGCCAGTAATCCTTTCAATAATGGACTAAACTATAGTACCCCTTTTCCATACGTAGTCAGCTCGTATGACGTCACACATATATGTCTGTAAGAATCGATTAAAACAAATATTTACTTGGAACTGATCTTCAGGCCAAGGTAGGGATTGATTATCTTTCTGCTATCCCATATTCTTGTATAGCATTGACGTTTAACCCTTTTTTGGTACACTTACAGTTTCATTTGCAACTTAGGTACACCTGGATCTGTCAGACCCAACTTTTAAAAAATGCTGTAGTGTCACACATGTTTCATAAAATGAATTCCTGAATATCCTACAGTGTATTAGGTCTTATCAGTTACAAAATGATGCAAGTTTTGATTCACTTCACTCTACATATAAAAAAAAAAAAAAGTGAGAAAAATGTCACACACACACACAAAAAAAAAGATATTTTTTGACACTCGCCATACACGAAACCGGGGAACTTTATGAGCCTAGCACTTGTGTCACAACTTGAGGGATGGAGGTCCTACATTATGGGCATAGTGGATCCCACACAGAATAAAGACAAACTGCAAACTCGGAGTAGAAAAATCTCCGCCATCCTCAGGTACACCTGGGTCTAACAGACCCGAAATGCAATTATGAGTGGTATATTGCAAAAACAGGGAGAGAAGCAAAAGAAACCCCCCTACACCCTGCATGGGCACAAAAAGTTAGAAAAGGTATTGAGAAAGACAGTGATCCCAGGCATCTATAAGTTACTGAACTATAGCATCGAAAAAATCGCCCGGGTCTGTAAGACCCAGGTGTACCTGAGGAGAGTTAATCTATCCTCACACTCAGATAGTATCAGTATAGACTAGTTCTCGGAGGACGATGCTGAGATTCATAAACTTTGTCCATAACTCGTGTGTCTCTCCAGCACCCACCGACAACTGCTCTAACACTTCAACATAGACTAGTTCAATGTACCTGATATGAAGTCAAGTTCACTATGATCCAAAAATAAACCATGGGAGGATGGAGGGGAGGAGCAGTGTCGGAAGGACGTGGAAAAATTCGTAATTTTAAAAGGCAGGTGTTACTGTGGACTTATATTTTTATCCGAAATACCTAACTGCATAATAAAATATGACACGGTACATATTTGCCTACGAGATATTAAAAGATGTTCATTACTCGATTGCACATACCTAACTTTTTCACCACTTTACTCCAGTTAAGTATCTTGTTACTTGTTTATTTTTTAACCTTACTGTCTTTCGCAGTAAAAAGCTTAATGTAAGCTATGTTCTGCCTACCAGATCAAAAAAAATCTCTCAATATGGTCCTCTAATTAACTAGTTTGTCAGGCATAGTAGCCCTGATAACATTAAATTTATTCTAACTGATGACAGACGACTGGGAAGGGAAAGGGAGCTCTCATAGCTCAGCCTCGTGAAATATTCAATGCATAGTAGATATTTGCCTTATGATCCTTGTAAATTCAAAGGCATAAATTTGTTAACTTAAATAACCCGATTTTCTTACTCAGCAAAATCTTAGTAGAAGTCAAGTTTACATTACATGATTAACGTGATATAACCAGTTCAACAACAGCTTGTGTGTTTGTGTGTGTGTGTGTGTGTGTGTGTGTGTGTGTGTGTGTGTGTGTGTGTATGTGTGTGTGTGTGTGTGAGTGCCTGTGTGTGTGTTCATGCTGTTTTAGAATGACAACAATTAAATATTATTATGATGTTGGCTTGGTACTGCTATGATACATTAATACATTCCAAAATACAGATAACTAAAAATAAATATAACATACATAATTTCAGTAACTTTTGCAATCATATTACAACCTATGAGAGAAAACCTTTTCGGCAGCAAGTTGATATAGTTGAAATCCAGGTCAAAGATGACATTAGTGGCAGCGCGCAAGACGGTCTCCATGCTGTTTTCTAATTCCACGAACTTGTAGGCGACCCGTTTTGCCCTCATCAGTTTCCCCAGTTCATGAAATGGACCTGACGTGGCAGTCTGAGAAGAATAAGACTATCAAAAATTGTCTATGTTACGGTATATATTTATTGAATTTGTAAACACGAGTTTTCAGTAATTAGAAAAAAAAAAAAGGTACGTGTAAATGTCGTGTAGATTTTTTTTAAATATATCAAACGTATGAAAATAACCGACGATCCATAAGTTAATGACTGAAAATAGCATCAGGAACATATTTACGGTTAAAAAAAAAAAAGTTTTCAATAGACAGTAATTGCCTTAACCTTTGGGCAGCCTGCAACTATGATATGAATTTCATGAATAATTTAACCATCATTTCAGGCAAAACTTTTGATATTTATTTTCTGACTGATATGCTTATTGTTTTTTTGATGCCACAATTAACTAACAGCATATCATTTAAAGTATCGCATTATAGACAGACGATTTGATACTGTTAATTATTTATCATCCTGAAGAAACGACCATTCACTTCAATATATTTAACTCCTACACCGCGGGCTTGTTTACCAATGTTTTGCGTGTCCCGCGGGGTTATTCGGGCTCCGACAGACTCTCAAAAAATATTTGCCAAAAATCAGTTATTAGTCCTAGAATATTAAAATTATATATGCTTATGGCACATACCTTCAGCTTTCTCCTGGAATGTTTGGTGAGCCTTCGTCGTTACCGTAGGACTTGTGGAGACCTCTGAATTTGGGTAACGAAGTCTCCACTTTACACTTCCCGACAACCCGTAATATGATTACCACAGCCAGATACAAACACTATAAACACTATTCTATAATTTTCAAGTAATTTGGGATCCATACTCCAAAAAAAAAAACACTGTGAAAGCAATGGAAATTACGAGCGCGTCTGATTGTCGCACTTGCGCTAGTTCGCTTTAGGTACTCTGTCATTTATTATTCATAAAACCCCTCACACTTTATATTTCTATTACTATATCACACTTATATATATCTGGAGTCTTTCTCCATAAGTTTCCTTCAGTCGTATTAGTTTATTGTCACTGAAGTCATTCAATTTTTCATTCAGTAAAATACGTAGAGAGCCACGGATTCACTTTCACTGTTATAACATAAATTATTTGTACTCATATTCTTATATTACTAATTACTTACATTAATATTTACATTTTCTATTCTATTTTCAATATTTACCCTTCTATTTTACTTACACTATGTTATTCACTGTCACTTTCAGTAAGATATAACTATAATACACTGTTCAATCATATGAACTGAACATCCATTGCTTTCACCTGCTATTTACACATTATTTACACATTATTTCCAAATCATTCTGCTTCCACACTTGCACTGTTAGAACTGCTTCTGGCTGTGGTAATCAAAGAAGCAGGTAACACAGAGGGGAACCTGGCACTCAGCGCACTGCCAAGAGGTGCGTTTATGCTCAGGTGTGCGGCGGGTGGTATGCGCACATACCTGACACCTGCGAATCGCAGCCTTCCTTTTCCCTGTGGCAGGCATAAGCTCAAGTCTGTGCCGATCCATATACGCCCTCTGCTCAAGTCGGTCGGGAAGTGTTACTGGATGACGCCTTGGAGTTGCTGCTGTAACCCTACCATATCTTTCCAGCAGCTGCTGGACACAAGTCCTGGTGAACAACCTCAGGGAGAAGGACTTGGGTGGCTTGACCTTCATCTTGTACAGGATGAAGGCGTTCAGCATCGTCATATCTATCAGATGCAGGAAAACTTTCCTGTACCACCTAGTATTCTTCCTGAGGCAGTCGATCTCACCAATCATCATGTCGGACTTGTCCACCAGCCGCATGTTGATATTATAGTCCAAAACAGCATCAGGTTTCATCACAGGTTCGCCTGTCCTACGGTCGACCTTCCCACTGTCTCTCATCTCCCCCTTATGTACGGTGGTGAGCATGTGCACGACCCTCTTGTCATGCCACCGTATTGCCAGCATCTTCTCACACTTGCGTAGGTGCACGTCTCCTCGCTGCGAGGTTCCCGCCTCTGGGAGTTTGGGGAAGTGGGCACGATTACTTTTCACAGTGTCGCAGGAGCCAATGCCGTGCTCAGAAAGATATTTGGCAAGTTTCGGTCCTGTATGTAGTTGTCTGTATACAGCACATGATTCCCACCAAAATACTTTTCTAGGAGCACTTTCACTACACAGCCTGAGAAGCCAAGGGGGTGTGTTTTATCCAGATCGACAGTGCTGGCTGAATATATGACAAAGTCAAGGATCTACCCCGTCTTACAGTTGCACAGTACAAAGAACTTAATTCCAAAGCGATGGCGTTTGCTTGGAATGTACTGAACAAACCGAAGACGTCCTCTGAACAAAACCAAGGATTCGTCAATGACAACCTTCTGAAAGGGGTGGAAGAATGACATAAACTTATCCTTCATTCTGCTCAGAATCTCCCGGATCTTCCCGAGTGGGTCGGTTTGGGAAGGTACATCGTTGTCGGCAAAGTGCAGGTTTCCCATGATGTTCCGGATGCGATCTCTGGCCATGTACTTATTGAAGGTGGGTGAGGGTAGTAAGGGGTCCATGGACCAGTATTCTTCCAACTCATGCTTCTAGGAGTGTGGCATGAGAAGCATGAGGGCAAAGAACACATACAGCTCCTGCACTCCCAGCATGGACCACTGTTGCATCTTGGCTGCACCTGTACCACTTGCAGCACGTTGTGATTCATACCTGTTGGTCTCATCACATATGTGCTGCATGACTTCGTCATCTACGAAGGCCAAAAGGTAGTCGACACACTCAGCATTTTCGTCCATAGTGAAGGCAGGGTGAACTCCTGAGGAGCTCTCATCAAAAACTAGGTTTTCTGGCACAAAATCTGACCCTTCCGTCCACGCGAAGGCGTCCAGGATTCCCTGTCGTGGCGGTGTAGGGCGGGTGGTGGTGGTGGTGGTGGAGGTTGGCTGTGAGGGAGGTTTATCTCGGTCAAGGTCACTCGCACTGACCCTAGGTTGCCGTACAGCACTAGCAGCCCTTACCCTACTAGCTACACTACTTTTTACTCTCCTTGATTTACCTCTACCTCTACGGCCTGCCTTCACTGTTGATGCTGGTGGTGACTCCGACGACGAAGACTCCGGAGATAACTCAGCTGACGATGATGAAGAAATGAGTGAAGTGGGGCTTGGGGAACGGGGAGGTGAATGCACTCATGACTCATGGAGGGCTGGGTCACGTGGGGGCATTGTTCTGGGGCTAACACGCTGCCTTCTCATTCCCTTCCCAAATTCCTGTCCTTGCTGCACTAAAGGCTCCTTTCCCTTGGAGCTAGACACTGATTCACACACTGTAGCACTCGTTGTTGCTGTTTCTGGCACGATAACCTCACCCGGCTCATCACAAGATTCACCCGAATCGTCATAGTCACTGTCCATCATAATCATGGACAATTCTGCCAGTTCACATGCCACTGCAGAGTCACTAAGGCCTTTCCTGCTTGCCTCACTACTTTTCTTAGGAGTAGAGGTCACGGGGCCCTTTGCAATGGGCGCAGAAGCGGCAGGAATGGCGGGGCGTGAGTGCGACATCATTTCTCTACAGCGGAGGAAAAGGAACTAAATGCCGCGGCTTATCTGAGAAGGGAAGGGTTGACAATGACACTTTAGGCTGACTGCTGCTAACTTACAGGCTTATTTTTTATAGGTAGAAAATATCGGCAATACATAAAGAAATAGGTAGTTCCAGGTGAATGTAAATGTCAATTAGGATTCTCCCTTCCTTTCTGATATATATTTTTTTACAGACATCGATTACAAGGCATAAATCAAAGGGGAAATTACCGTGGTAATGTAACGAATGAATGCGCGTGAGGTTTTGTCAGGTGATAATTAGCCAATTTCTGGTGTATAACACTACCACTTACCTGTTTTTTTGGGGGGTATATATTATTTTGTATAAGTATAGGGCATAGGGCTTATTTCAATGGATGAAATCTGTGGAAAAATCTGGGGGAAATTTGCGTAGCGCAGCGCGGCGTGGGAGGTGAGAGGATAGGGTAATGGAGGGCAGGTAGGGAGGGGAGTCACGAAGGGGGTAAAATCACTAAATTGTCAACAATGGATGGGAGTACAGATGAGATTTGGAGTGCTGACTAGTGTTGGACATTGGCAGTACTGATAGATGATACAAGCCACCACTTGAGAGCCAGGGATAATTCAAAATAACACAGAATCACAAAAGTGACACCCCGCGGTATGATCCATTGTGGCCGAGCGTCACGAAAGTGACGCCCGCGGTTAAGGGGT
>NC_136969.1:10631079-10792414 GCF_032717465.1 Coenobita brevimanus
CAGAGGCAACACTACTGAAGGAAAAACACGAAGCAGGTAAGAAACAGTTCACGTAGTAACTATATGAAAATATTAAAGTAAGTCAATTGTTTCCTGTAGTTATTACAGGAATAGTTTCTTACCTGCTGCGTGTTTTTTCTCCATTGGTGTTGCCTTAGACTCGGGGCTGTTTCATTACGACTTTGGCCAACTCAGACCTCTTTCCTGCTCATTGTTTCGAGTCTTTGTCTACTAACAATGTTTTATTACCTAATATTATTTTTTTTGTTTAATACTTGGAGGAATATACGGTATGACGAATGTATGCTAAACAACTTTAATGGAAGATACCGTGTGCTTTTAGCTCTTTATGGTTTACAATATTATTCATGTGGATACGAAGCAAATTTTCAAAACGATTCAAATGCATCTTGGCCTGCACTACAGTCGCCACTGCCCACTTCGGTAATAAAAACTTAGACATTGAAGGGGCTCTAACCTTCATATCTTATCGTACACATTAAATATGTAATTGATTACGACTACCGATAACACATGATTGACAAACATAATCCTTTCATACTCTGTTACATCAACGTCACAGTTCTGCCGTGATGGGTGTGTGAGGAGTCAGGTCGCCATTCAGATTCGCCGTCCACAAAGGTGTCGGGACTGGACTGCACAGGCCCACAAACAAACAGACCCCCACGAACTTTTATGAGTGAGTAGTGACTGTACCAGATATGAACTCAAGTTCACTATGATTCCACAATGTACCATGGGAAAATGGGGTGGGGGGACGGTAGTGTCCAAAGCACGTGGATATTTTCGTAACTGAAAAAGGCAGGTTTTTCTTTTGACGTTTATTTGTTATCCGAAGTACCTACCTGCATAATTAAATGACACGGAACATACTTACCTACGAGATAATAAAAGATGCTCATTACTCGATTATATACACCCAAGTTTTTCACTGCTTTACTTCGATGAAGTATTTCTTTACTTCATTTATTTTTTTTCCTTATTCGCTCTCGTTGTAAAAGGGTTAATGAAAGCTATGTTTAGCCCCCAGGTCCAAAAATCTCTTGTGAACCGAATAAAATCGTCAGAGTGTAATGCTAAAATCTAATATCAGATCGAGGGGGAATAAAGGTACAATGATGTAACTCTATCCTATTTTCAGTAATGAAGGAAGTTACTGTCATGGCTCACCCAATGACTGGTGAGTGAGAGAATGGTGGTGACGGTGATGATCCTGGGTTGGTTCTTGCATGTGCTGGAATTGGGTTCTGAGTACTTCATCCATTTATCGTACAGCCCTGATTCCACCAACGTGTTGGATCTAACCACAAGCAGAGACACTTTTATCTCTGTAAGTGAAGAATAACTCGTTACGAAAAATGAAAGGTGAAATACGGAGCTCTCGTCTGTTCTTCCAAGACATCTCAGGGTGTATATGTGTGTATACTGTATATGTAAATTTATCTTATACCCAAAACCCTTCTGTGAAATGGACCAGATTATAAGTATTTGTTACGTTTGTTTATTTTTTTTAAAGAGTTATACTGCAACTATTGTTACCTGTAGTACTTTATTTCCTTAATTTACTAAACTGGGGCACTTACAATGTATTTATCCTTGGTAAAAAGAGACTGTTCTTCTGAGTCACCATGCTCATAGGGTTGGTTGCGTAGAAGCTCCTTGAAAGGTAAAAATCACAACGACCAGCAAAACGAATTACAAGATATTATTAATACAAAAGCGTAGATATACCGTTAGAAAAGTATTGAAGTGTTCCTTTTACAAGATGCTTAATATTTTGAAATACCAGGGAAGTGTCTTACATTTATCTAGCAATCGCTCTTAGTTAATTTCCACCTTACCTCTTGTCAACAGTCGCATGTCCCTGAAATCCACATTTCTGTTATATCCGTCAGTGTCAATGTTTTTCTCTGCTGCCTGATGTTGTTAATTACAGTATAAGTGGATATTGTAACAATAGGAGTCGGAACACCTTGACTACTCCAGCACTAATACAATTTATTTTAATAAAAGCACCATTTAGAGGTAAAGGCTGTTATTTTCTCCCTCTATATGGTCCTTGAATTAACCAGTTTGTCAGGAGTAGTAGCCTTGATAACATTTGATTTATTCTCACTGATGACAGACGACTGGGTAGGGAAAGGGAGTTCTCAAAATTTCCCCTCGTGAAATATTCAGTCCGTAGTGACTATATTCCTTAATGATTAAGTAAGTTCAAAAGAATAATTGTTAAATAACATGAAAATTTTACTCAGGAAAGAAAAGTATTAGTAAAAGCCAGTTTATATTTCATGACTAACGTAACATGATCAGTTCAACAGCAATTTTGTGTGTGTGTGTGTGTGTGTGTGTGTGTGTGTGTGTGTGTGTGTGTGTGTGTGTGTGTGTGTGTGTGTGTGTGTGTGCGCGTGTGTGTGTGTGTGTGAGTGAGCGCCAGCGCGCACGATGGTCTCCATGCTATTGGATAATTCAATGAACTTGTTGTAGGCGACCCGTTTTGTCCCGTCAGTTTCCCCAGTTCATGAAGTGGACCTGACGTGACAGTCTGACACGAATAAGGCTATCAAAACTTACATACTTTACGATATGTGTTTGTGGGATTGGGTAACACGAGTTTTTAGTAATTCGAAAAAAAAAAAGGCATCCGTAAAAATCTTGCAGAAAATTTTGGTTATATATCAAGCATATGAAAATTACCGATGACCCATGAGTTAATGGCTGAAAATAGCATCAGGAACATATTTACCTATCCAAGTCATTCATCCTACTCATAAATTAACTTGTTGCTGTATAGTGTCTGAGAAACAGTACATAGCAAAGACAGAAATTGCCGTCCTTAGGGCAGCCTGTTACAATGACATGAATTTCATGAATAGTTTAACCATCATTTCAGGCAAAACTGGTATGACTATTTTTTAACACCATAATTAGCTAACAGCATATCAGTTAAAATATCGCATTATAGACAGTCAATCAGACACTCTTAATTTTTTTATTATCCTGATGAAACAACCACTCACTTCAGTATAATGATAATAGTGTTTTGAACAACAATTATCCCACCATCAGAGTTGTCAAGGTCGTCCTCAAGTCTCTGGTAGGGTTGGTCAATGTATCTGACTGCCAGGAGGGACATGAGGTTGCCGACGTAGCCCTGTGTCAGCACCACCATCAGCATCCACACCCCCAGCATCACGTGCTCCCACCACCATCGACTATTACTACTCTCTATATGTGGAAGACAAAATTTAATCAAGTAGAAGATTTGGATCATCAGAGTATTTGATGGCCTGTTTCTGGCAGTTTTGGTGAAATAAAAGTAGTCGTTAAAGTAAGCTGCCATTAATGAGATGAATTCAAGCATCATCTAACACAGGACAATGGTTGTGCATCATGAAACTATGTGGGCGAAACAAATAGATATTTTGGTATTCTCAGAGAGAAAAAATGACTAGTTCAGAAGTTAATAAGCCTGGTTGCTGCCTATAGTAATTCAGCCATTTCCATTTAATCTAATCTCTCAGAGTCCCTCCAAAGTTAGTGTAAAATTACTCGGTGTAAACTTTAACATGGGAAAACACTAGTTACTTTCTTGCAAAAGAACGTACACACTGTTGAAGGTGTTATCTTTCATGCGTGGTTCTTGCATATAAGTTGGAAGGCAGAAAGTCAGAAGCAGCATCACAGCGCAAACTGCACACATTGCTTTCAGCACAGCCACCCAAACCTTTGGTCTAGGAGGCAGCAGGAAGCCTCACAGGTCCACCTTAGGTCGGCCACGGGCAGCGAGAATAAGATAATTTCCGATACACACAAATGGAGAGCAATCTATCCACTGGCTTCTGGTTTTATCCATGAAAAATGGTCCCGGAGTAAACTCCACTTCCTGAAATGTGTTTTTGTAAAATATAATGAAGAACAGTACAACAATGTACGTTGGGATATATTTACTAAAGGATCAACTTTTATTACACTATCCTATAATGAGTAATTCGTGAGAAGTTGACAAGTCGTTTTCTTGACTCAATATATTTACTGTATTGATCACGACTTGTTATTTCAAGAGACGTTATCCCCGAGCTAAATATTTGAAAGGGAAACTGACAAAAAGAAAAATGTAGGTTCAGATGATGCATATGCGAAACATGAGGATCGAAATTTATGAAAGGAAAAATACAGCTACTGTACGGACCTAAAAGCTGTAAGAGGATAATTAAAGTATGGACTCTACCTAAGATACGGCTACTTGTAAAAATAATAATGAAATCACATATACAGCAGGTCAACAGAAACTGGTTTTAATAACACAAAAAAAAAAAGGCTTAGCAAAGATTAATGTTAAAAAGAAATGCTCAAAATATATAGCGAGAAAGTGACGCTACTACGTGCCCCAAGCTAAAAAGTATTCGCTGCACAGATTCTAGATATACTCTTGTTCTAGCGCCTAAAATTGTCATTACATAATAAGAAGTTTGCGGCAATAAGAGATTAGCACTAGAAAAGGACGCTAGCGATAGAGCAGTCTAATGAAAAGGAAGGAAGAAAGGGGTAACATTGTGTTTTTCCGCCATCGAGCTTCGTAGTATTATCTGCAAAAGGACGAAAATCTGGGCCAAGTTGAGGTAAACAACTATACAACTGACCTCACGTGTAATGAGCCCCAAAATGCCTGTCCAAGTTCCATCGTTTTGCCGTAAGCCCCAGGTCCTGCCAGGGGGTCTCATGTATGTGTATTTGTCAGAGGGATGTGATTTACGAACCTTTGATGATATTCTACCTTTTCCATAACAAAAAAAAAAAAAAAAGTCGAGATGGTATGGTTACATTTATATTTTTTTTTATTTGCTAACTTATGGCAAGTTGTGCAATCATCCAGCGTTTATTTATCAAAACCAAATATTTTCAGTCAAGCACAGAGTGTATTAAAGCAAATGTGCATTAATAGCTCACGTGAAGTTCATGATCGTGGACAGCATCTCCATAACGTTCCTCGCTGCCCCCCTGAAGGTGAGTTGTTTGTCTTCTGGTGCCGTGGGGTCATCTGCTGTAAATGCCAGCTGTGCCACTAACTCCTCCGCTGTCACTAGCACGTGTGGCCGGTGAGGGAACCTGCGGCAACATGGTGTACGGTATAGTGTTGACTAGTAGTCACTTGGAGTAATTATATACTCTTAGACAATGCATGTTCCATTCTGACAGCATGATTATATGTTTATGTATTACACACTAAGCAGAACCTGGACTTAATAAGCTTTTGTTTTCCACCATCAGTTTTGCTAACTTTCTTCAGTTAAAGAAGACAACCACAGTGATCGACCATGTTATGTAATGATGGCATAACCTAAGGCCATTCAGATCGTTCAGAATGATTAAGATTCAGGTTCAGTTAAGTCAACTTAGATTCGAGAAAGCTGTTTAGATACAATTAGGTAAGCTATTGTCTATACATTTTTTACTCTAACTTGTCCTAAAACTTTCATCTGCCCATCTTGAATCCTGAGTTATAACAATAGATCATGATGCTAGTTATGAAGAGGTGTTATGGGATGGATGTAGAGCTGTAGTATTGTCTTTTTCTGCCACTGACCTATGTGAAATAAGCTGCAAAAGGACGAAAAACTGATCATAGTTACAGTAGAATAAAAGTAGTTACTGTACATTCAAGAACACCAGTCCATCCAGACCATTTAGGTCTCTCACGTTGGTTCAGTGTCATTTAGGTCCAAATACGCAAATTCAGGTTAAATTAGTCCCATTCTGGTAATTTCATCCAGTCAGAATATTCATTTATATATTTCTCGTTTCTTCCCCTCCAGGATTCATGAGATCTTGCGCCATCTCTTATGTAGTGTACTAGTCGGTAATTTGCGGGAATGCAGAAATAATAATAATACAAGTTACCTTGCAAGATCTCTCATATTTACAGCTCGGTGTCTCTGTGTTTAGCAATACAGTATCTTCCAGGAGCGTTTTCGACACACAAAATTTACCGAAAGAACTTCCGGGGGAAATGATCTGGTGGATGGGTGAAAGTTAGACGTTGATCAAAAGTCCATCATGCCACTTGTAATGGTAGGGATTCTGGGTCGGTGGACGGCAGCCATGAGAACACTTTGGTTCTGCAATCCGTCCAATAATTAAAACTCAGAATTATCGACTATTTATTATGTGTTCTTGTACGGTTGCAACCAATAGCATCACATGGTCAGTTATGTATGAAGATGTTATAATGTGAAAAACTTGAAAGGCTCCGACCGTTTCACTGTGTTTCAAACTTCCTTGTTTATAGCCTCGTACTTGCAATGGATCAGTATTTATGTTGGCAACTGTATACGGATAATACTCGTTACCTGAAGACTGGCAAGGTATCGTCCACAACAGGAACGAGAGAAGTGGTTCGTGAGAGAGTCCTGTGAAGGTGGGGAAGGGTCTAGAGTTGGAGGAGAGGGATGCGAGTGAATACGAGCAGCTTTGTTTTCTGGACCAGCAGGAGGTGGCTCTTGAAGGATGACTCAGCGAAGGCGGCGAGGAAGACTGGATCTTTGCTCACCACCACCATCGTCACGCACTACAACGCATCACCCAGCTAATGGTGCCAGCATGAATAATATCACCAAACTAATAGTGGCAACATAAGTTTCATTACAAAGCTAATGGTGCTGACATAAAAAATATCACGAACCTTACAGTGCCAACACGAATAATATCACAAAACTAATCGTGCCAACATAAATATCAGGAACCTAATGCCAACAAGAATATTATCACGAAAGTAATGATGCCAACATGAATAATCGTCTGACAACGAAAGGACCCTAATGCTCCCCATGACCAGGATTTGCACCCATCGAATATTCTGCACAATCCTGGCTTTTGCTTAAGTCACTGGTGTGTCCTTGCCCTAAGTTCTCGTCGGTGGTCCAGGAACTGAAACAGGGATCTCTCGGTTGTGGGCCGAGCATACTTCCGATTGCACAATGCTAACTCACAGAAATACTTATGAACTAAACTGTTTTGTGTATGGTTCCTTCAGCCCGATGACGTCTTTCTGTCTTTCTTGTCGGCTACAGCAGGGTAAAGGGAGCAGAAAGACGTGTACGGGAATAATATTAATTAGTCGTGTGTTTTTACGCGTGAATATTTCCAAAGAACTCTGAATTATTGCCTCCAGAGTTCAGTTTCTTCACCCTAATTCTTTTACATGTGGTGGCCATATACCTGTCGAGCTCTGGCTAAAGTCTGTGAGAACTGTTCATAGGTCATGCTGGTGTTTTGTTCACCTGTGCATCTGAGATGCATAGGGCAAGTAGGGTGTGTTTGTTTTGCGGCTAGTGATTGGCCACCGATGATGTCATTGAAGTAAATGCACTGATGTATTGTAGTGCAACATGCGGACGTAGGTGTACACTGTGAAGGGATATTATAGTGCAACATGTGAACGTAGGTGTACACCATGGGTGGATGCAGTGCAACATGCGGACGTGGATTTACCATGGATGGATGATTTGCTTCAATTATCACTCATCGTTTTATAAAACTTTATAATCAAATTTAATTTTCTTTGATAACAGTATACTTTTAAAGCTAATTTTGATCTCTTCGGCTTCGGAAATTATCCCAAATTTAATCTGGCTGCTTGTACTGAAGGCAGTTAAAAATATAAATATATATATGTGTTACAATAAGATGTGTAGGTCATCGGCGGCCAATCAGCAGCCGCGATTCAAACACACCCTACTCGCGCCATACATCTCAGCTGAACTGGTCAATCAAATAGGGTATAGTCTTCACCTCAAACACCCGGATTCTCCGAGGAGCATGTAAGTGTGCTACGTCCTGAAAGAGAACACATAACGATAAATTTTTCCTATTCTTCACAATTAAAGCAACAATAAGGATACCTAGAACAATATATAAACATATCAGCTGCAAAGTATTACAATTTCGATTGACTTTGGGCAGACTTTGGCTTATCTAGTTCACTCAGTAGCACAGAGGATTAAAGCCGAAAATGTGAATACTTGTATCATACGGTAAAGTAAGAACTGACCTGATGTTTAGCTTGACCCTATCAGGATCTTCTGTTGAAGCTGCAAGCGGTTTTAACATTATTGTTGTGCCTACTTACTTGCGTCATGTAGATCGCCCATGAGGAGCCATCTGTCTGCAGCAGGACAGAAAAGTGAGAACACCGTTCTATGGCCAACATGTCATCCAGTGCTAGGCGGCTGTCCATTGATGCTATGGTCGTGTGTGACAAATACGAGGGTGGATAAAAGCACACTTATACAGTACTGTTTTTGTTACAGGTGCTAAAGTTTTTGTTTGGCAATATGCACCAAAATTAACCCTTCATCTACCAATGTCTTTTCTCTGCTACTTAACACTGCCAGTAGCCAAAATATTATACTAAAAGTAACACAGCGAGAAGCACGGAAAGAATCATGTTCAGTCTATCAGTGAATTTCTAATTGGTGAGGTTAGGTTTCATAGTTTATGTTCGTTTTATATTATCTATCTATCTAGATATATAACTAGGCTGCTTCCCCCAAGGAAAGGGAGGTAGCCGAGAAAGGACGACACACTCCCCATTTACACATCCATTAAAACACATTCATTCGCATCTTAGCCCCAAAGGGGAGAAGGGACAGATCCTCACTGCACCACACCGAACAAGGGTCAACTGCGCAGTGCAATCAGTGACATCCGCATCAGGGTTCGACAGAAGAGCTGGTTTACCCCTGCCACATTATAATAGACCCATCCCCTTAGCCGCACCTGATCTGATTATGTGATCAGACCAAATGCGGGAGAATATCCCCTCAGGGCTGCATCATCAGTTATTCATTTACAGTTTCTCTCCATTTATTTCTGTCATGCACAGCCACTCTTCCTTGCTCAACAGACATCCCTCTCACAACCAGCACTCTCTTCACAATGTCCATCCATCCTATTCGTGGTCTCCCTCTCAGCCTTACACCTCTCACATCAGATCTAGTTATCTTTTTCACCAAACACTCATTATCCATTCTCTCCATATGCCCAAACCATCGCAACACCCTCTGCTCAACTCTATCAGCATCTCCCGAAGAACTCCAGTTCTCCTTTGCACTTCATCATTTCCCACTCGATCCATACGCGTCACTCCACACATACTCCTCAGACACGTCATCTCCATTACATTCAAACTTTTCCTTTCTCCTACACCCATATTCCATGTTTCAGCCCAATATAACGCAGTCGGTACCACAACACCCTCATACAGCCTTCTCTTCACATCCATTCTAAGTGAACGACATCTAAACACCTTTTTCATTCCTCCCAGCACCTTTCCTACTTCATTCATTCTAAACTTTACTTCTGCATCTATTTTTCCATCCACAGCAACATGTGACCCTAAATATTTAAAACACTATACCTCTTCAAGCAACTCACCATTCAAAACTACATTCATTCCCCCACCATCTACCAACTTTGTACACTTCATCACTTTACTCTTATTCTCATTTACTTTAAATTTCCTCCTTTCACACACCCTTCCAAACTCCTCTACCAACTGTCTCAATCTCTCCTCTGAATCAGCCACCAGTGCATTATCATCTGCAAACAGCAGCTGCTTCAGATTCCACTCTCCACCATCAACATTCATCAGACTCAGACCTCCACTCAAAACTCTTGCATTCACCTCCCTTACAAAACACCATCCATATAAATATTAAACAACCAAGGCGACATCACACATCCCTGTCGCAGCCCCACTCTCACAGAAAACCAATCACTCACAGCATTTCCCACTCTTACACACGATTTACTATTTACATAATAACTCTTCACCCCTTTTAGTAACCTACCATCAAGTCCATACAATATTAAAACAGTCCACAAAGCCTCCCTATCAATTCTATCATACGCTTTCTCTAAATCCATAAATGCCCAAAACACATCCTTGCCTTTCGCTAAATACTTTTCACACACTTGCCTCACAGCGAACACCTGATCCACGCATCCTCTCCTTCTCCTAAAGCCACACTGCTCATCACCAATCACTCCCTCTGTACCCTCTCTAACTCTCATAATTAACACACTAACATACACCTTACCTACAACACTCAAGAGACTTATACCCCTAAAGCTAGTACATTCATACTTGTCACCCTTGCCTTTATACAATGGGACCACACAAGCACTTGCCCAGTCAATTGGCACCATACCTTTCACAAAGCACACATTCAACAATCTTACTAACCAGTCAACAATAGTCACTCCACCACCCTTCAGGCATTGCACAGCACACCCATCCATACCTGCAGCTTTCCCTGTTTTCATCTCCTTTACTGCCTTCTCCACTTCCTCCTTCGTGATCAAAGAATCATTCAACTCTCCTAACACATTTATTCCTTGCACACTTCCATCCGCCACAATCTCAGCCACCCTTTTCTCCTCTACATTTAACAATCTTTCAAAGTACTCTGCCCATCTCTTTCTTACTGCATCCATCTCAGTTAACATCCTTCCATCCTCTGCTTTTACTCGCTCTTCCTTCCCAGACTCTCCCTTTCGCATCCTTTTCACCTCCTTCCAGAACATCTTATTCTGTTGAAAATTTTCAGTCAGCCACCTACCCCACCTCTCATCTGCTGCCACTTTAGCATCATGCACAGCCCTTCTCGCCCTATTCCTCTTTTCCTTATACCTCTCATATGACACCTCATCCTTCCTCTGCAGCCACACTTCATATGCACGTCTCTTCTCAGCCACAGCCATACTTACTTCCTCGCACCACCATTCACTTCCTTTTCTTACACCACCACTCACACATCTCACACCACACACAGTGGGAGTCACAGATAGCAGACGTGCGACCTCGGCGCTCCAAACCAGCACGGCCAGTGGCATTACCTAAATTAGTATCTTTATATGAGTCAAGCTCTGTACCAGGTTAGACTAAATGATTTTCCATTATTAAAAGAAAAAAAAAATAAGAAGAAGTTTAAAGAAGACTTGTACAAACAGAAAAGAGAACCAAGAGGCGAAAGAATGCGTTCAGTCAGCTGAAGTTTGTTTAGACTACAGCTGCACGGGGTATGTAAGTACATGTACTCTGTGCTTTTAGTATTGCAAAATGGACACATACTTTAGTAAAGCAAATCTGGAAAAGAAAAGGGATAAAGGTAGAAAACAAGATGATGATTTCTACCAAGAACTGGTTGAAGTGGAGACGCACAATAGACTGGTTGAACGTGTACACAAACTAGAAATGGCTTTCAAAAATAAAATTGATGAAATAAAGAAGCAGATGCACTTGCAAAAGGAAGAAATAGAAAAACTAGGAAAGGAGGCCAACAAGAAAGACAACCATCAGTGAACTAATAGTGGAATTGAGTACACTTAGGAAGAAAATGAGTGAAATGGCAAGTACACTAGTCAATCACGAGAGTGTTATGGAAAAGTGCAAAAATGATACAGAGACAATTAGGCAAATAAGCAGTCTGATAGACCAAAGCAGTGATATTGAGGAGAAGATAACAAAGGTGAATGAAGCTGTGCAAAGCTACAAAAATGATGTGGAAACCACGTATGCTGAAATGGTGAAAGTAAAGAAAGACTTAGAAACAAGAGTGGAGGAAAAAAGCATGAAACAGGAAGTGAAAAGAATAATCCAAAACAATCCAAAGTTAGTCAGAGATTCAGTAAATATAAACAAATCTATAGTAATCACTGGTATAGAAGAGGAAGAAGTAAAAAACAAGATCACAAGAGACAAAAAGGAGATGGCAAATGTAATGAGCTTACTGAAAGAAGTATCAGAGGAAATCTGTAGTAACGACATAGAGGAACACAAAAGGTTAGGGAAATACGAGAAAAGCAAGAAAAGACCTCTAAAGGTGACTTTCCAGAGTGTAAACACTGTGGAGGAGATACTAAAAAATGCAAAGAATCTTATGGAAAAAGATGAGTTCATAAATGTATGGATAAAAAGATGCCTAACACAAGAGGAACTAGAATTACTGAAAGAGAAGAGGGAGGAAGCAAAAACAAAAAATGAGGGAAGATCAGAAGAGGAGAAGAACAATTTTTTTTTTTACAAAGTAATAGGATTGCAGGTACGAAAGTGGTACATAAACAGGATGGAATAAAAAGGAGGAAGGTAGTAAAACCATGTCATGAAAACTAGATATACCATCACAAGTAGAACTGATTGCAGTAGAGATCAACACATCTGAAGGGAAAGTAACTGTAGCCAATTTGTACATGCCACCCAGATCAAACACATGGGAACGAGACGAATATGAGGACCTGGCAGAGAGTACATTTCAGAGTTTAAGATCATTACTACATAAAATGGAGGAGAAATCGGAAAGAATTATACTAACTGGAGATTTTAATACAGATATAAATTGGAATACTCTAGATATAATTAGCCAAGAAAGCTGTTGGGACCAAAAGCTCCTGGATCTCTTGCAAGAGTTTTTCCTAACGCACCATGTGAGGGAAACCACCAGAAAAAGAGGACTCAATGTACCTTCAGTGCTAGATCTAATATTTACTAGGCAAGAAAATGATATTGACAGTTTAATACATCACCCTCCACTCGGCAAAAGCGATCATGCAGTACTAAATTAGAACTTCAGGATTGCATATGACATATTTAACAGCAATGAAAGTTACAAAAAGAGCCTAAATTATAAAAAGGGAAATTATCAAGACCTAAAGAAGTATTTCTTAGAAGGTGATTGGGAAAATGAGCTTAGACGACAAGATTTAAATGTTGTATATAAAAAATTCTGTGAATTTTATGAAATAGGAGTCCAGAAGTACATCCCACAGCACAAAGAAGCAGATAAGAAAATACAGAAATGGTTCAATACAGAATGTAAAAAATAAAAAAAAAGAGGAGATTTGTTGCGGAATAGATACAGAAGACACAATAATGAAAGGGCGTATAATAATTACAAACAGGCAAGAAACGTTTATACAAGAATAAGGAGGGAAGCTCAAAAACAGTTTGAGGAGGATATGATAAATAAAAGTAGTGATCAACCAAAGCTGTAATACAGCTACATCAGAAGCAAAACCAAAGTAAAAGATATAATACAATCCATTACGGACGAGGGAATCACTTATACGCAAGAGAAAGATATTTGTGAAGCACTAAATAAGAATTTCCAATTAGTTTTTACAGAAGAAAAAAATTTTGAAAGGGACTACGTGGAACATGCATGTCCACACATACTACCAGATATACATATAGCAGAAAAAGTAATACAAGAGGAGTTAAGTAAATTAGACAGAGGAAAAGCAAGTGGTCCTGATGAAATTTCATGTTGGGTACTACGAGAATGTGCAAAGGGGTGAAGTAAACCATTATTTTTAATTTTCAAGAAATCCTTGAGTCAAGGTAAACTACCTGATATTTGGAAGAAAGCAAATATTGTCCCCTTATTCAAGAAAGGAAATAGACAAAATCCACTCAACTACCAACCAGTATCACTGACCAGTGTTGTAAGCAAGGTATTAGAAAAGCTTATAAGAAAATCTTGGGTAAATCATCTAGAAGAACACAGTATGATAACAGAAAGACAGTTTGGTTTCAGAAAAGGAAAATCATTTGTTACTAATCTGTTGAGCTACTATGACAGAGTAACAAACACAATACAGGAAAGAGAAGGATGGGTGGACAGTATCTATTTAGATTTCAAGAAAGCTTTTGACAGTGCCACACCAAAGACTTTTATGGAAACTGTACCATCAAGGAGGAATTCGAGGCAAACTGTTTTGTTGGATGCAAGATTTTCTCATAAAAAGAGAAATGAGAACAGTACTAAGAGGAAACTACTCATCATGCAAAGAAGTGAATAATGGAGTACCACAGGGTTCAGTGCTGGCACCAGTCATGTTTTTAGTGTATATAAATGATATAAACAGTAACACTGGAAATGAGAGCTATCTGAATATGTTTGCAGATGTTGCAAAAATACAAAGGAGAATTACTAACACAGACTCTTGTAAAGAGCTACAAGAAGAATTAAATAAACTTCATGAATGGAGTAATACATGGCAAATGGAATTCAATGTGGAAAAGTGTCATGTAATCAAGTTTGGTAAAAGTGGAAAAAGACCTGATTGGGATTATAAGTTAGGAAATAAAACCCTACACACATCAGACAGAGAGAAGGACCTAGGTGTGATTATCAATAACAAACTATCTCCGGCTGACCACATCAGCGAGAAGGTACGGAACATGTATACACTGCTTGCAAATATGAGAATAGCATTCACATACATAAATGAAGCCATGCTAAGAAGGATAATAACATCATTCATTAGACCAACCCTGGAATATGCATCAGTAGTCTGGAGTCTTCGTCTCAAAAAACACATAGACAAGATAGAAAAAGTTCAAAGGTCCGCTACAAGATGGATACCAAACTTAAGGGACCTAAGCTATGAAGAAAGACTAAATAAACTGAATCTACCAACACTACAGGAGAGAAGGAAAAGAGGTGACATGATAATGCTATATAAGTGCATATCAGGGAAGGAAAAAATAGACATAAATGATTACTTGACATATAGAGAAGCATCAGCAAGAGAAGACTGCAAAAAACTGCATAAGAAGAGAGGTGATAAAGAGGTAAGGAAATTCTGTTTCCCAAACAGAGCAATTGATCAATGGAATCCACTGCCGAATGAAATAGTGTGTGCCAAAACAATTCACAAATTTAAGGATATGTACGATAAATATGGTTTAAGGCACGGGACAGTAGGAGCTTGACTCATTCCTGTAAAGATACAATTAGGTGAGAACAATTAGGTAAGAACACCTCTTCTGGATGCCCCACCACAGCACTCTTAAACAACTGCCATTCCTTTTCCACACTGCCATTTTCCTGATCTTTCACTGCATTCCACTTATCTTTCATTTCTCCTGATACTCTATCATTTTCTCTCTTTTATCCAACTCACTCACTTTCAAAACCTCCCTGCCACACCTAACCCTCCTAGCTTTCACCCATCTCTTACCTACTCTTAACCTTCCCTCCACCATGTAGTGGTCAGACATACCTCCACCCTCCCCTCTCAGAACTCTCACATCCAACAATCTTTCTATTACATTCCTGAACACAACCACATTGTCCATCAAAGCTCTATCAACAACCCTTCCACACTCCTGTCTCACCCATGTATACTTATAAATATCTTTCTTCTCAAACAGCATATTTCCAATCACCATCTCTCACTCAACGCACATCCCTATCATTCGCTCCCCATTTTCATTTCTTCCAGGCACACCATGCATACCAACTACACCTTCAACTGCTACATTTTCCACTCTAGCATTCAGATATCCCATCATTACCACATTCACATTCGCTCCAAAACTCTGCAGACACTCATCAACATCATTCCAGAAAGACTCCCTCTCTTCCTCAACCCTTTCACTACCAGGCCCATATGCATTCACAAACACCCACAACTCACGTTCAAATTTCGCTTTCACCCACATCAGTCTCGATAACACCTCCTTCCATTCAATCACAGACTGCTATACTTCCGGACTCACTAACAAGGCCACACCTTCTCTTGCCCTTCCTCTATCAACACCTGACAATCTTCCATTTACACTTCCAAACATTGACTTACCCTTCCCTTTCAACTTCGTTTCACTCAAAGCTAACAAATCCAACTTTCTTCTTCCAATCTCCTCCCTCTTAGCTTCAATCATACTACATCCACGCACATTCATAGACCCAATCTTCAGGGTACGAGGACCACTCAATCCCCCATCCCTTTCTCTGGCCTGTCTCTTTTTAGGAACTAAAAAACAGAGGAGGGGGTCCCTAGTCCCCTCACTCCGCCCCTTTTAGTCGCCTTTTACGACACGCAGGGAATACGGTGGCAGTATTCTTCCTAACACAACCTGGCCGCAGAGTAGTAGTACCACTCCATAGTGCGGCCAGATTGTGTCACCCCCGCCACAGGGGGCATTATAGCTCATTTAAATCAAAAACTCTAACCAAGAGTAGCTGTGTAGTTATGGATAAGCAAACCTTCAAAAGATCATAGCTCCCTAGGGTTCCAGTGGCTTGAAACATCTGATAATCCATCATTAATCGAATTTTGTGAACCTCTTTTTTGTTATCGTAAAAAGTAAGCAACTGAAATAATTAAATACAACAAAATATCTTGATATTTGCTGATGCACATATAATGGCTTTAATAAAAATGAAACAAGCTTTTTTTTCTCTTTTTTTAAACTCTCACCCCTTACTGCAGTCTACGTGCCTGTGATGTGATATAGGTGGGCATGAAACAAGACGCAGGTGACCCTCAGGGCGAGCCATAGTATCCCCGCAGTAGTCGACATCATGCCACCACCACCACCACCGAAACACGTCACAACCACCACCGCACACCTCCGCCACCACCAAACTTCACCACCACTACGTAATGTCTCCACCACTGTCGAAATATGTTACGACCAATGTGGCAGGCCTCCTCCACCACCACATCAGTTTCTTAAACTAGCCTCCACCACAACTGTCCTTAGGCCATTAAGAAACCGTAAATCTGCTCCTCCTCGTAAGTCAAGGTATATATTTTGCAATAGGAATAACAGACATTAGACGGCACTCTTCTTTCTATATCCGTTCATTGAAGAAAACATGACCACAGTTTTTTCTCTCATGACTTACAGATTTGTTTTCCACAAAGAACAAGAGACAGGGGAAAAAATTAAATATATGCTACAAAAGCAAATCCTAGTTAGGAGAGGGAGTTGATCGTAAGTCTGTGAAGTCAAATTCTGACCAACAGCCAGAAAGCAAAATCAATCTGTGGTTTATGCAAGTTCATCCTTATATTTTTCTTGTTGTTGCACATATTCTGGATGAAGAAAAATACTTAGTTTTTTTTTTTTTTTTCCATATACATGTGTATCTAAAACCACAAAATTGTCATACGAAGCTCAGACTTCGCTCATCTGTTCCCAACACATACGTGAGGTTATCTGATAAGCTTCATGACATGATATTCAAGGGAAATGGACTTTATTCGATGTTGCATTTTGAATATGATTTTCATTACACATTAATATACTGTATATATTCCACTGCATATTACTTCTATACCATTATGTAACAAATTTTTACACCGTTTGGAAATGTTTTTATTCCGTTAATTTTGTCTACATCAAATCATTTTCGTCCAGGAAACCTTTTAAATATGAAGCAGGTGAGAAAGCCTGGTTAAACTTTCTAGCCAAATACAAAAAATAGTTTATCACCTTTCGAAGAAGCACAAGCAAGCCTTAAGCCAGTGATACCAATTTTTGGAAGAGTAAAAAAAAAAAAAAAAAAAAAAAAACTAATACAGGAACGTTTGGTATGACACTTGAAATACAGATTGTACTTAACTTTCCTAACCTTGGACGATAGAGATGGACAATAGCTTTGCTATGAAACAAGACTTAAATGTCAGTTAAAAGTGTTATGCCATGTACTTATTAACCCTTTCGCGCACGATAAGTTTCAATAAGTTTTCTGATCCCGGAATTTCGACTACGAAGCCGCCCGGCCGGTGAGCGCGCGCGCGGCAAATTTGAGCAAATTTGAGCGAATGAAACACATTCTTGCCTTATTTTCGCCCCCAAAAAATCAATGTATTCCCATGAAACCTATGTCCAGGTATGCATGGATGTTTGTTCTATCTGATAAACATGACCAAAACACAGGAAAACAACAGCACAGAAAGTTATGAGCCCTGGAAGGCATGTCGAGTAAACATTTTTGACTTCCCAACATCACCGTTTGAATGTTTTCCATCCTACAGGAAAATGATCTAATATTTTTTCATAGAGAATTTCATCAGCTTTCTAACGAAACCAATCTGGTTTAGATACGATGTATACTTTTCGAGAAAATGGTCAAAAACTGAGAGCCATTTTCGAAAAATTTTCACTGACCTCTGAGAGCTAAGTTTTCCCAGGGACCTAACGTTTTTATTACATAGTAATATGCCCCCATTATCCAGCTTTCCCACTGTGACGGGAAAACCCCATACGCCTCATAGTTCTCGAGTAAATCGAAAAAAGGTACAAGGCACTCCGTGCGTGATTGACTTTCGTGATGCGCGCATGGCGTACGCAATGTTCCCGTCTACGTAACCACGAATTCTTATGAGAAATATTACATTTTTATGTATTGTACATATATAGAATTTCCTGCTCTTCATCATGGTTCAAACGTGAAATCGATACGTCCAATAGTTTCCGAGTAATTGGCAGAGAAAATGAGAGTATTACTACGAGCCTTTCTCAATGGTAACAGCCGGGAAGAGACACTCATTTCCACCGTCTTTTATCGCACAAAACGTAACATAATGCTTACATTTTGGTATTGATCATACGTAGAATTTAGTGGTATAGATCATGGTTGTTACAGAAAATCGATAAGTCAAACAGTTTTCGAGTAATTGGCCGACAAAGTGAGGTTATTACTCCGAGCGCTTGTCACTGATAACAAATGCGAGGAAAAACATTTACCTCGCCTTTTACCCCCAAAACGCTACCAAAGGCTTACATTCGGGTATTGATTACACGTAGAATTTAGTGGTATTGATGATGGTTGTAACAGAAAATCGATAAGTCTAATAGTTTTCGAGTAATTGGCCGACAAAGTGAGGTTATTACTCCGAGCGAATGTCACTGATAAACGCGAGGGGAAAAACATTTCCCTCGCCTTTTATCCCCCAAAACGCTACAAAAGGCTTACATTTTGGTATTGATCATACATAGAATTTAGTGATATTGATGATGGTTGTAACAGAAAATCGATAAGTCTAATAGTTTTCGAGCAACTGGCCGACAAAATGATGTTATTACTCCGAGCGCTTGTCATGTCACACAACAACCGCTAGGAACAAAAACATTTCTCTCGCCTTTTACCCCCAAAACGCTACCAAAGGCTTACATTCTGGTATTGATCTTACGTAGAATTTAGTGGTATTGATGATGGTTGTAACAGGAAATCGATAAGTCTAATAGTTTTCGAGTAATTGGCCGACAAAGTGAGGTTACTCTTCCGATCGCTACCAACTTTTACACACACTGTTTCTTCCTCGCACACCGGCCTGAAGACTATGCTACTAACTTTCTTTTTCCCTATCTGTACAGACTATTACATCTTCCATGGATGTTTTTTTCTATTGTTATAACCTACTACACATAAACATAACTCTTCTATAGTTACTGCTGTGGAGATTTACTTTCTTTCATGTGTAATCTGTAGGAGAAAATGGATATTTGTCTGAAAGTGTGAGAGGTAATGGTAATAGATTATTACATATATCAACAAAATTTGCAGAACTCACTTCCTCCAGGGGTGTTGATCCAGTTAGACCAGGGATTTGAAGATAAGGAGTTATGTAGTGTGTGTGTGAGTCAGCTGCTCCCTGAGAGTATGAGGCAACGCTATTTTTAGCACACACCACACTCGTTCACGGAAACTCGCAGCTTGTTTGACGTATATTTCATACAATTCCATACGCATTTACACTATCAGAATCACAATAATTCCAGCCCTAAAAACACCGGTAATTCTCCCTCCCAACTTCAGGTTTGCCCCTTCACAACACTGTTTCATGCCACACATAACGCTTGCTGGCTCCATAATTTCACCAAGCCATCCACAGTATGTTTCACACAATATATATTTATGCCTTGGCTTCATTTATATACGTATTTCCACTCACGCCATACGGCCTACGGGGGGTGGAGTGGTGCAACCCCGCTACACTGACCATGTGTCTGGCTCCAAGGCCCAACGATTGCTAACGGCCAGAATTGCTTTTCAATACATATATGAATGTTCCATCAACAATATCACATCACTATATGTTCACATACAATGTATTATCTCACTGATTCAATAGGGTCTTTGCCTTGGGCAAGAGGAGGAGAATTATGGACGATTTAAAGGGAACCACGAGCTGTCAAACATCACTGGCTGACTGCTCAACAAACACTGAGGTTGGAGGGAGCGGGCTGAGGCTGATAAGGCAAAGCAGTGTTGCCAATGACTTACCTCCAGTAGGCCTTGGCTACCCTAAGACGCGCCAAAAAATCACGCAAATCGGCCTATAAGTTTTTTTCTGACGAATATTTTTGGGCCTTGAAGGGGCCTTAAGGACGCGAGTCGCGTGACTGTGTCTGGCGGAGTGCAAGCCGACATCACGCGAATCGCGCGACTGTGCCTGAAAGGGTTAAATAAGTGGTGTCTTGAAAATCTCAATGAAATGGAGGCTTTGGGATGTAAATGCTCAGTCAACTGGAAGTTCATATATCTGAGAGCACAAATGACATCTCACATCTCTTATTTCACTTCATTCAGCTGCTTGCTTTGCTCAGCTTTGGGTAGCGATTGATTGATTGTAGTAGAAACCGGCGGCGCAACTGCTAAGGTCATATGCCGCCGGACAACAAGCTAAAACACATGGCAAATAAATTGTGCATAGTTAATAACTTTTTCTAGAAATAATACACTGAAAATAATAAAAGAATAGTTAAAAGAGAAAACAATTTCTTATAAAAGTGGAAGGATGCCCGCCTCCTGAAGAAAACCAAAAACATCAGTAAAAACTTGGGCTCCCCCAAGCATCGAGGAGAGACAGTAGGCACCATCTACCCCTGTATGCCTGTGGAGGCATCTCCGGCGCAGGTCCCCCAAACTTGGACACTCGACCAGCAAGTGACGGACAGTAAGGGGAACAAAGCAATCATCACAGTACGGTTGAGTCTCGCCACTCATCAGGAACCCATGTGTAAGCAGAGAGTGCCCAATGTGAAGCCTAGCAAGAGCTACCTCCAATCGCCGAGGCATGGAAGGGAGAACCCTTGGCACAACCACTCTCTGGAAGACCTCTTTCAGCTTATTATGAGCAACACCATCCCAGCGTCTCTGCCAACACACATGCATTCTGTCCCGCAAGTAAGGTGTTAGATCAGATGCAGGAAGCAGATATTCTGTTGGGGGCTGTTGAGTAGCCGCAGCCTTGGCCAATGCATCCGCAGTCTCATTGCCCACCACACCAACATGTGCGGGAACCCAGCAAAAATCCACTCTCTTCCCCTGACGACGAATGAGGAACAGCCACTCCAAAATAGCTAAAACTAAGAGATGGGAAGAGTTAAAAGAGTCCAGGGCCAAAAGTGCCCCTTGAGAGTCACTAAAAATAGTAAAATAATTGTCAGGATGAACAAACACCAACTTCAAGGCTAAAATGATGGCTGACAACTCCGCAGTAAAAATTGAGGCAACCAAAGGAAGACTACTTCCACGGCTACAATTGGGAAATACCACTCCAAAACCAACACCTGATGCGGATTTAGAGCCATCAGTATACACAGGCACAGAACCACCATGACTAGAAGAATGTTCTAAAAATAACTTTAAAAAACACTTAGGAGCGACAAAATTCTTTGAACCTGCAATAGGCCTGCAGAAAATTACCTTGGGCAATCTCCAAGGCGCAACCCTCAGGATCCGAACAGGACTGACAAGTACTGCCCACAAACCAAACCCCTCCATTATATCCTGAACCCTATAGCCAAATGGACGAGGCATGCGAGGGTGTCTACTATAACACAAAAGACAAGACTGTTTCATCACACCCTCACAGACAAGTGAGTCTGGAAGGCGACGAATCCGGAGCCAGCACCGTACTGCAACAGACTGACGCAGTAGATCTAAGGGAGGCACACCAGCTTCCACCAATAAGCTGAGAATTGGAGAGGACCGAAAAGCCCCAGTTGCAAGACGAAGACCAGTATGATGGACAGTATCTAGAGTTTTTAGTCTTGATTCTGTGGCAGAGGAATATACCTCACAGCCATATGACAGCTTAGAGGTTACAAATACCTGAAACAAGAGTGTCCTTCGATCAGCACCCCAAGAGGTATGGGACAGAACCCTCAATAGATTGAGAGCCTTCATACATGATGTTTTAAGATTTGCCAAGTGTGAGACCCATGTCAAACGACAATCAAAAGTCAGGCCCAAGAATTTCGTCTCTGTCACACAACGGAGTCTCCTGCCACAAAGCTGGAGATCAGGGTCCGGGTGTACCCCTCTCATCCTATAGAAGTGCATAGCCACAGTCTTTGAAGGGGAAAACCGAAAACCCTTGGAAGTGGCCCAGGCAGAAATCTTGTCCAAGGCAAGTTGCATCCGCCTCTCAATAGCAAACATGCGGGAGCCAGAAAACCATATAGCTAAATCATCCACATAAAGGGATGAGGATACCCAAGCAGGCACAGTGTCAATGATACTATTAATGGCCACTGCAAACAGGGAAACACTTAAGACATTCCCCTGTGGAACACCTTCCTCCTGGCACAATGGCACAGAGAGGGTAGAACCCATACGGACCCGAAATACACGACCAGTCAAGAAGTCTCCAAGCAACACAGGCAGGTGACCACGTAAACCAAAGGCATGAAGTTGTTGGAGGATGCCATGGTGCCAGGCAGTGTCATAAGCCTTCTCAAGGTCAAAAAACACAGCCACAAGATGTTGGTTGGAGGCAAAAGCTTCACAGATTGACGCCTCAAGCCTGATAAGGTTGTCTGAAGTGCACCGTAATTTACAGAAACCACTCTGCGACGGAGAGAGAAAGCAACCCTTCTCCAGAAACCACATAAGCCTGACATTGACCATCTTTTCGAACAGCTTGCACACACATGATGTTAAAGTGATAGGGCGATAATTGGAGACTTGGGAATGGTCTTTACCAGGCTTGGGAAAGGGGAGGACAATACCCAACTTCCAACTCCTCGGAATAGAGCCCTCACTCCAAACCCTGTTAAAAAGGTCCAATAAAAACTGAAGTGAATCAGTCGGAAGATGATGCAGCATAGCGTATGGAATATCGTCAGCCCCAGGAGCAGTGTCACGACACTCTGAAAGGGCAGCACGTAGCTCATGGAGGCTGAAATCTAAATTATACAGCTCTCCGCCACGAGAGCGAAAGTCAAGACCCAGCCTCTGTTGATTCCTACGAAAGGTGGCAAATGGCTGAGAAGGATCCTTTGTGGAGACAGCGTAAAACTGATCTGCAAAAGCAGAGGCTACTGCATCTGGTGCAGACACAAGTTCTCCGTGAAGGCGCAACACCGGAGGGGAGGGGGGCGAGAACCTACCAGAAATCTTGTGCACCTTTTTCCACACCACAGACATTGAAGTTGAAGATGTAATTGTAGAAACATATGACCTCCACGAGTTACGGCAAGCATTCTTCATGACCCATCTATAGTGAGCACTTGCTTTGCGAAACTCTATTTTTAGAAAAACAACATTACGATTGGCAAAATACCGACGAGCAGCTGCTTTGTAAGTTCCCTTTGCTATGGAGCAGTCATCATTCCACCATGGCTTAGGTCTCCGGGAAAAAACACCAGAAGTCCGTGGGATAGAATGAACCCCTGCTGAGAAAATGGTCTTAGTAAAATAACATTCGGCATCATCGATAGTTGAAAAATCAGTAACCCTGTTCGCAAATACACATAGTTCCTCAAAGAGAGAGCAATCAGCCCTGTCCAGACACCAGCGTGGCAGACGGGCCACAGGAACAGAGCGAGTAGGCTGCACCACTACAGGATAATGGTCACTACCATGTAGATCATCCAAAACCTCCCAAGAAAATTCAAGGGCACAGTTAGAGGAGGAGATGGTTAGGTCAATGACAGAATACATGCCAGTCTGAACATGAAAATGGGTTGGCCTTCCATCATTTAGGACAACCAAATCTAAATCCCCAACCAAAGAGGCAAGAAGATCACCCCGGGGATTTGAAAGTGAGTCACCCCACAAAGGATGGCGGCCATTAAGGTCACCAAGGAGTAGGAAAGGGGGTGGAAGTTGGCTGATGAGGGTTTCTAGATCAGCACGTATAACAGGAACGGAAGGTGGAAGGTACCGACAACAGATGGTATAGCACCTCCCAACGTGCATCTGTACTGCTAGAACTTGAAAGGGGGACTGAATCTCAAAGGAAATAAAGGGGACATCAGAACGGCAAAAAATTGCACATCCGCCGCTGTGACCACCAGGAGGAGATGCATGGAAGGCCTTATACCCCCTAATGGAAGTGAACTGTCTGTCCCCCACCACTGTCTCCTGAAGACACACACATAGTGGGTTCAGAGCAGAGAGTAATAACTGCAATTCCTCCCAATTTGCCATGGCACCCCTACAGTTCCACTGAAGACAGATTGGTACCGATTGAGCCATAGTGATTAGTATTAAATATTATGAACTTAGAAAGCTATGTAGCAACCTCGTTGGGAAGGGAGTGAAAGCCCTTCTTCCTAGGCGTGGAGCTCTGCCTCACCAACCGAGAAGGCAATGAAGATTTAGAGTTTCCATGGGTGGAAGTACCCTTACCCCGAGACATGTCCCGCCCATCGCCAGAATGAGTCCGAAGCACAGAGATCTTCTTGGAAGACCCATGTGCCCCGTCCACACACCCATGTGAGGGTTCAGCTGGCACCTCGGGGCCAACCGAACCCCCCCCAACCAAATCATCCAAAGGTTGGCCGCTGGGTGACGGATCAGATGGAGCAAGCAACTGAGCTCTATGAGTATCTAAAGACCCAGGCCGCACCACACCTGAGGAAGAGGCAGGGACAGGAATCCTAAAAGGGCCATCATGAACACACACAGACTCAGACGCCACCACTGGCTGGGTTGTCGAGCGAAGAGCCCCCTCAGAATCTTCATGTGGTACAGAAGTTTGAACCTTTAGAAGGAGGGGAGTCACCCAAAAACTCCCCACTCCTCACTCGTTTGAGGTTGGCAGATGCAACCTCCATCTCTGCACCAGAACTTAAAGCATTAGAAACTATAGTGCCACACTGTAAAGAAGAGTGAGCAACAGTACCAGAGCGGGCAGATGGTACAGGAGCAGCAGTCGGTATGGAAGTAGCAGCTGATACAGAAGTATGAGAGATGCTGTTTTTTTTGCATATGTCAGGACAAGGATGCACAGGAAGGACATCGGGAGTTTTGGATGTGTCAAAGCAAAGTGTAGCATCGACACGGGTGTTTGTCACAGGAGGAACCGGAGGAACTGGGATGGGAGAGGCACTCCCAGACGCTGAAAGAACCACTGCAGAGGGGACACCCCCAGAGACAGGAGGCACCTCCCTGGAGGAAGCACAGCTGCTTCCAGGCTGCACTCCCTCAGTGGAACCCCCCGGGCGAGAAGGCCGGGAAGTAGAACCCCGAGAATTTGATGGGGCATTGTGTGATGGCAGGGGCACCTGCCGGGTAGCTTTATGGTGAGACGACGCAGCAGCAAAGGTAACCCCAGGGCGAATGAACCGTTCCCTTACCCTGGCCTTTGCCTCAGAAAAGGAAATTTTCTCCTTCGTTCGGACAGAAATGATCTTGTATTCATATTTGTATACTTCGCAATCCCTTGAGGAGGCTGCATGTGCTCCTCCACAGTTCAAACATTTAGAGGGTTGAGAACAATCATCTATACCATGAGACTTTCCACCACAATTTCCACAGACCTCAGGAAGGCCAGACACTTCCCGCCTGCAAGAACGGCGGACGTGACCAAATCTTTGACAATAATAGCATCTTCTAGGTCGGGGAACATAAGGTTTAACCTTTAGCTTCCACCACGCAGCAGTGATAAGCTCCGGCAAGGTAAGACGGTCAAATGTCAAGATAATAGTGGGCGTGGGGGTTAAAACCCCATCAACCTTCTTCATAATTCTCTGTACTCCTACAACACCCTGAGGAGCCAGCCCCTCTAAGAGGGAAGAATCAGAATACGAGATCAAGTCACGAGAATACACAACCCCTCGGGACTGGTTCAGGACCAAATGACGAGAGGCAGATACAGGATAACCGGCGACCACAGTTAGAGACTGGATGTGTGAACTCTCCTGTTCATTCCTGGCTTCTAACAATAGAGAGCCATCGCCCTGCAAAGACACCTTGGGGGTAAATCCACATGCTGATACTAGACCACTGTGAATCTGAAAACAATTCAGTTTCCTGAAAGAAGTACCACTATCCACCTTAAGGACAACGTATTTTGTGTAAGCGATATTAACAAACACACCAGGTAACACCTGTATAGGAAGGGCGCCTTCATTCGCAATTTTGGCAGATGACCCTGGGGGTACAGGGTCATCGGCCAGAGAGTGACCAGGTGATGCCAACTCGTGCGGCTGGTCACCGACCACACGAGTGGATAAAGGAGTTTCCAATGTATCCATATACACATGGTTTACACAAAATGGCACCAGGAGCCAAGGGAAACTGCCTACCAGGGAGTGAGGGGACCGAGCGCGGTCTGATGGGAGCGGGGTACCTCATCCCCAGAGGGTGTCCCAAAAAGGACACCCCGTGCTACGAAAGTTTGCTCCCACCAGTGCAAAGACCCCCTTCCCCAACACCCCCCAGCCCAGACACCCAACCAACCAACTCAGGACAGCACTGACGCGATCCCTCTGGAGGGCGGAACCGATGACCCATACGGGTAACCTACGTTTCAGGCAGCGCTTAGTCAGACCCCTCACCAACAACTCTACCTGTATGGGAGACCCTGCCAGATATCGTTACATCCACGGGCAGGCTTGTGGGATCACTGGAGCATGCAAGCCCCCCCACCACAACAAGGTGGCTGCCCACTGGGGGGGCTTTGGGTAGTGAAAACTACCGGTATATTTAGCACAGACATCACATTTTTCTGCTTTTGCTTGTTTATAAGAGAGACGCAGATGTATTTACATGAAAGGGAACTTTATCTTTTCTTTGGCTCTTGCTTGTTTTTGTCTACGAACGACAACGAAACTCTGTCACGTGATGTGTTGGCGCTTCATAATCGTGATCCATAGAACCAGTTCACTGGACTGTCATATATAAAAAGCTTGTCTTTTTAGCATTTGTTTGGATTGGCAGAGAATGTTTCAAAACTGGAGGAGTTTGAAAGAAGTTAATTATGAGTACTTCAACCTTTCGTTTATGTAAAACTCAGTAATACCTGTACAGATTAGGGAATTTAGTATATCCACAGTGATAATGGAAATCTGTTCGTATTGCTCTTAGATTCATTTCAGATAATTATAACTCATCGTGGTGCAATGCTATGGGATGGACCGCTTTAATGCGGCTGTAAATTGCTTTGCAATGTTTCCCTCTACTAGGTCGGCCAGTGCGATGCCTGTTCTCAACGTGTCCCTCCTGCTTCCACCTCCTGAGCAACCTGCAGACAGTGGTGACGCTGGACCCAGTTACCCAAGCTATGGCATGCACTGACAGGCTCCCCATCCACATCCAGATGAAGTTGTTGCGTTCTGTCAGGGAGATTGGGCGCGAGGCCCGCCGTGTTTCCATGTTCTAAGAGAGATATTCAACAATTAAATATAAAATAGAACTTTGTCCTCCTGGTTACTTTGCATCATGTGTAGAACATACAATTTGTAGTTACTTTTGTCTAAGTCCTTCACAAACGGGACATTACTTTCACTGAACTCCTGTTGCTACTGGATATTTTATTAAGTACCAGAGTTTTTGGTAAACTGTTTGATGAAGACTATTTACAAAACTCATTCAGTTCGAAGAACCTCTTCTGAGTTCAATACCTTCTGAATGTTGGGACAATATAAAAAAATCATGAACTATCTGTGGATATTGGGAGGCAAGTTTGGTAGTAAATTCTGGATACTCCATGGACGGCAAGAGATGAGTAATATCTTTCATTAATAGGCAGTGTTCAGCATTTTTTTTAAGCCATAATATATTTGCTGTACTGAGGTCTATCGATAAAAAAAAAAAGTCTGCCATATAGATTGTAACTTGATGCCTAGGATGGACTGTGCCTAGAACTTCACTGGTTCTCTGCTTCATATCCCGAAAAAGACCCACGAAGCAACCTAATAATCTCTCCATCCCATAAAAGGTGTGGGGAACTGTAACAGGTTAATGATGAATGAGCGTAAAACAGCAATAGTATTAAGAAGGGAGATTTGCCAGTTCGGTAGTCGAGGAGCATCTCGATGTTTCTCGACGTTGACCGTAGGTTTCGGTACGTGTCAGAGTTGCCAGTTTTCCTGCTGTTCGTGAGCGTAGTTATTTCGTAAGTTATGCATTACTTTTTGTGCTCTTTTCCTTTATAATGTTTTCTTTATGTGATTGTTTGTTAAATTCTGTAATTCAGTTTAAGTTTGTATGCTAAATAATTTACGGTGTTATGTAATGTAAGAAAACTGGCATGTTTTGATGTCTCTTAGTTGGTAACTGTTAACTGTTGCACAGTCGAGTTTGTACTAGAAGTTTCTTGAGTAATGCAAGGTTATGGATGGGGAAGAGAATAGTTCAAGTTCAGTCGGGGACTTTGAAGAATGGTCGTGGAGAGGGCAGACGTGTGCTGAACTCTTCTCTAGCTGCAGGGTTGCCTCACCGGCATTAGTTTTGTTTTTGTTCGCCACTAGGGCGTTTTTTTAAATAAAGCTAGGGTAGCTAGTACTCATTTTCCTCCCCTCCCTATTTAGAGATACAACAGGTGTTTGTGTCTTTTTCTGAGTTTACCTTTGCTTACTCGCCCACGGAGGGTCCCCCCCCCCCAGTGATCGCTCTGGGACGTGAATAAACACGGTCGGGCCTCCGTGAAGTGGTTTGAGAGGGCAACCTCAGACTCAGGTGTTTGGACCCAGGTCATTCGTCCCTTGCTCGTTTTTCTCCCTCTTCCCACTTCCCTCATTAGGGGGAAGTAGTAACTATGGTGGATGCCCCTACTGCCTCCCCCCCCCTTCAGGGGGGGAGGCGGTCCTGACCGACCCCCGACTGTCTCACTGACTGACGTCATGACTGACTGCCCCCAGACTAGAGCCACACTCGACATCCCTGTAGATAATGTAACTTATGTAATCCTACATGCGACTGGTTCTACTTCATTGGCTAGTGTCAATCCTTTTCTCATCAAGAAAGTAATTGACGGCTGTGCTGGTGAAGTTGAACAGGTTAAAAAACTTGCTTCTGGAGACCTCCTAGTCAAAACAATAAACTCACGACAAGCCAGAGATTTGCTCAAACTATGTAAGTTTCATTGCTGCGATGTCGAGCCAAAGATCCCAGACTCCATGAATTCCTGCAAGGGACTTATCACTTGCAGGGACCTCATGGTAATGGATGAGGACGATATTGTACAGGAACTCACTGGCCAAGATGTTATTGCTGCGCGTTTTTTTACCAGGTTTACGGAAGACATCAGGAAGAAGACCGCCACCATTGTTTTAACTTTTGGCGGGACCTCACTTCCCTCAAATGTCAAAGTGGGATATGAAATTTTAAATGACAGACCCTACATCCCCAACCCCCTTAGATGCTCTAAATGCCAGATTGATGGGCATGCAGAAAAGGTTCGTCAGGCTTCTCAGTCACTGTGTGGTAGGTGTGCGGTTCAGGGTCATGATGCTGAACACTACACGTCAGAGTCTGTGAGTTGCTTTCATTGTAAAGGTGCTCACTCCACTTCCTCGAGGGATTGTCCAAAGTGGAAGGAGGAGAAAGAGATCTGCATAGTGAAAGTCACAGAGGGCATATCGTATTACGATGCCAGGAAGAAGGTCAGGGAGTCGCATGCAACTCCCAGGCCTAAAGTCTCCCATGCATCGGCAGCTATGTCCTGTTACTCACATTGCACCATCGTCTGCTTCTCCTGTACATTCCGACTCTTCTGACGCCCATGCTCCATCTTCATACTCTCAGGCTGCTGCTACTTCTCTGGCAGTGTGACCTAAACAGAAGTCAGACAAACCTGAAAAAACTAACTTGACAACCCTTACCATGTCACGACCTCATGTCTTACCTGCTCCTGGCCCAGCGAGGGAGAGAAAGGGTTGCTCTTCCTCAGTGGGCTCTGGAAGCCTCATTATTGATGAGCAAATGGAGGTTTCCATCAGCAAGCACCGGGATAGGTCCCCCGTAGTCGCTCACCTGCTGGCGGGCGACAAAAAAAGACCAAGCACACTGGCCCCCAACGTAAATCTTAAACCGCCGCATTCACTGTTACAGTGGAATTGTAGGGGTCTTAGGAATAAATTACACAATATAGCAATCTAGCTTTCCATACACAGGCCAGACGTTCTTTGTTTACAGGAGACGTGCCTGGAGGATCACCCTGATCCTCCACAGTTCAAACACTACCACTCGTATAGAAGATATGAAGGTCATGGAGTTGCCATATACACACACAATCACACCGACAAACGGAAGTGATTCTAAAATCTACTCTGGAAGCGGTCACGTGCAGAGTAAAATTTAATAACACGTATCTGTCTATTTGCTCTCTGTACTGTCCTCCACATGGCCCCATTGATAGTGATGCTTTTAATTCACTATTTGAACATCTTCCTGGAAATAAGTTAGTGTTGGGCGATCTAATACTACAGTCCAACCTCTGTCTTCTGAACGATGGTAGAGCGACTCGTGTAGATGATCGTACTGGTAACTTTTCGGCCATTGACTTATCTTTGGCCTCCTTTGGTAATCATCAAGATTTCTCATGGGACCCTTATGACGACTCCTTGGGAAGTGATCATTTACCCATCTGTCTTTCTTATACATGCGACATCATTTCGGACCCTCCACCTCCAAAATTTAACTATAAGAAAGCAGATTGGGGATCCTTCTCAAGGATCGCCAATTTAGATATATCTGGGGAGACCATAGATGTTAAGGTCGAAAATATAACAAAATCCATATTACACGCAGCTGAGGCTGCTATTCCCAAGACTTCTACAGTTCATGCGAAGCATAGAGCACATTGGTGGATGCCAGACTGCCGACAAGCATTAAGAAAACACAATAGGAGATACAGGATTTTTGACAGTCAGCCTACAGAGAAAAATTTTATTGCATACAAACAAGGATGGGCTAAGACAAGGAGAATAATATGAAGGGCCAAACGTGACTCCTGGTGGTCCTTTGTGTCTACGGTGACTCGTACAACACCATTAAGTAAAGTCTGGTCCACTATAAGAATATTAAATAATAAAGGCCCATATTTCCCTGTCACCATCCTGCAGGTGAACAATACCACCTATAACGAGCCCGTGAACATTGCTAACATCCTTGCCAGGAGTTTTTCTCATGTAAGTAGCTCAGCCAATTATGATCCGCTTTTTCAAAAGCATAAACGCATTGCTGAGCTACAGATATTAGACTTTGCCACAGAAGACATAGACTCCCCGTACAACCAAGAGTTTAGGCTAGATGAACTGCTCCTTGCCCTTAAATCCTGTAAAGACACCAGCCCTGGACCAGACACCATCACGTATGGTATGATCCAGCATCTTAATCAGGACAACCTGATTAAGATGTTAGCTTTGTACAATGAGATTTGGGCGTCTCGAATGTTCCCAAACTCATGGCATTTTGTGCACGTTATACCGATACCCAAACAGGCTGGTCGTCTGATGAATCCCACTTCATTTCGTCCTATTGTGTTGACTTCTTTTCTATATAAGGTCATGGAACGAATGGTAAACAATAGGCTTCTTTTTATTTTAGAGTCGAAGAATTTGTTGAATAATAAAAAATGTGGCTTCCGCAAATACAGAAGTTCACTAAATCATTTAATGAATTTGGAGCATTGTATTGCAGAGGCATTTGCCAATAAAGAATTCATGATACGGGTGTTCTTGGACATCCATAAAGCCTATGACATGACATGGTGACACGGTATACTAATGAAGCTCTATACTTATGGTTTTAGAGGAAATTTGCCTATTTTTATTTCAAATTTCGTAAGGGACAGGACTTTCTCTGTCAAATTGCCGTGTAACGTAACATCGGATATATTTATCCAGGAAAACGAGGTGCTGCGGGGAAGTGTGCTTAGTCCTACTTTATTTAGCATTATGATCAATGATATTCTGTCATCAGCTCCCATCCCGAGGAATCTTAAATACTCGCTCTATGCTGATGATTGTGCAATATGACACTCTTCCCATAATGCACAATTTTCGGCTGGGTGAATTCAAGCAGCCCTTGACTCCATCCACCAATGGGCCTTGCAGTGGGGATTTAAGTTCTCCGTCCTTAAGTGTACCGCTGTAGTTTTTACGACTCGCAACGTACCTAGTTTGTGCTTCTTAACTTTGGATAATCAGGCGGTACCTTTTTAAAATTCTGTAAAGTTTTTGGGAATACATTTTGATCGTCAGTTGAACTTCAAAATTCATGTTAATAATTTGCTTGCTCATTGTGATGAATCAGTAAATGTCCTCAAGTACCTAGCGGGTACTAAATGGGGTGCTGATAGAAAATCTTTATTAATGGTGTATAAGTCCCTTATTCGATCAAAGCTAGACTATGGCGCACGGGTGTATGGCTCGGCATCCGATGCCACGCTGAAAGGATTGGATGTGTTGCAGAATAAATGTTTGCGAATGTGTCTTGGAGCCATCCGGTGTACCCGTGTAGCCAGTATGGAAGTGGAGGCGAATGTGCCTCCCCTCCATATTCGTCGTGACCACCTGGCCTTGTCCTGTGGGCAATGAACATTTAGGAAAAGTAATATCGGCAATGTGGCCTGTACCCCCCTGCATCAATACCACCACCTTCTGCGGGGGATGCGTCGGCCACTTGCCGTTTGCCTCCACTTACTGACTCAGGAGCTTGGTGTGGACCTAAGTGACTGTGACAAGTTGGTGTTAAAAAATATAGCGCCTTGGGAGCCACCTGGCTTTACCATTGACGTATCATGGCTCACAGCACCAAAGGCCAAGGCGCCAGAGGCGGAGGTCCACCACTTGTTTCGTAACATCATCGTGTGTCACTTGGGGTCTCACCAATTGTACACCGACGGTTCCAAGTCGAGTGAATGTGTGGGTGCAAGTGTATGGTCGACCGAATGTGCCCTCAGGTATCGGTTGCTGACTCATACACCTGTGTTTACCTCCTAACTTTTTGCTATTGACAAAGCCATAGACTATGCTCTCAATTCTAGGCATGACTCATTTGTCGTATTTTCAGATGCAAAATCAGCCCTTCAGGCAATTGCATCTTGTACTACGGACTCTCACGAGATCCAGGGCCGCATCATTAATAAGTTGCATTCATGCAACAAGTCATTCACGCTGATCTGGGTGCCTGGTCATTGTCGCATCTACGGCAATGAGAAGGCTGACTTACTTGCAAAGTCGGCTGTAGAGGTCGAGGAGACTTGGGACGTTCCTCGTAATCTACGGTCGAGTCTCTCTCTCGGAAAGAAATCAATAAATTTTCTGTGGCAAGGTCAGTGGACTAGACTAAATATTCGAACGTGTAACCCATACCTGGGCGACTGGGCCACTGCCAACCATCCCAGTCGCCTGGAAGAAAACGTGTTGGCTCATTTGTGGCTCAATGCCACCTCCCTAACACACATGAAACCTTATATGGAAAAACGATTCCCTCCGCAATGTGACATACTGTGATGCAGTGTTATCTATTAGTCATATCATACTGCGCTGTCGGCGATTTATTCGTGAAAGGGCTTCACTTATAAATTACTGCAGCACAGCAGACGTCCCCTTCACCCTTTCCACCATCCTGGGTGATGGGGACATTGTTATGACTGATAAATTGATGGCTTTCTTGAGAAAGACCGGACTAATCAGAGTGATGTGACTTTTTTACTACATGGTTTTGTTTTTTATCGACTGTAATTATGTATATATTGTACTATTAAATAAGGTTGACAGTTGACATATTTGAAATAGTTCTTCATCCCACTGATCTATTTCAAATATACATGTCCCCTACATTAAGCCCCGTTCCTCGACTGACAGTCACCAGCTGATGAGTGCAAGTGTGCATTATAGAAAGGTATTGGGCACTTGCAGTTGATGGTGGTCTGTTGGGCGAGGTACTTCACTTTTATGTACCAATTATGTAAATATGTTATACCATTTTGATCAAGTTGTGCTAATTAGGGCCGACAGCTGACATATATGGAAATGTTCCTGACTAGTCTAGTTCCCTTTCATATATTGATGTCCCCTATATTAGGTTGTGCCCGACTGACAGAGACCAGGTGATGAGTGCCTGTATCTAATGTAGAAAGGCATTACATATCTACAGTCGATAGTGTTCTGTTAGTCGAGGTACTGTATTATTACCATTAGTGTAGGCCTAGCTATTTGTCTCTGTAGGATTTAGTATAGGTTAGCGATTTGTCTGTTAGGTGATTAGTTTTAGGGTCTTTAGATTAGGTTTTCCTTTATAACATAAGGTATAAAAAATATAAAACCAAGAAAAAATTAAAAAAATAAAAATACAAAAAAATTAATTAATTAAAAATTATTATTCATATATATACGTTTGCATGAAAGTGTCTCTGTATATATGCATGGAAGTGTGTGTGTGTGTGTGTGTGTGTGTGTGTGTGTGTGTGTGTGTGTGTGCGTATATATAAATATATATATATATATATATATATATATATATATATATATATATATATATATATTGTTAGGGACCAGAGAAAGATAATGTACACTTTAAGTGAGAATACTAAAAATCGCTACTGTCCCGTAAAGTTCCAGGTTCAAAACAAAAGAGTTAGGTAAAATTACAAGTTAAAGTTTAATGCTCAAACTAACAATAAAACATTCAGGACTCATAAGGATAATGTAATGGCAAAACAGGTTAAATATATGGTTAACTGCAATAGCCTCTATTAACACGAAATTAAATTGAGTAAATTTATCTAAGTCAGCCCTGATAAAAGAGAATACCAGATAATACTCAGTGAATGCAAGATATATTATTACAGATACAAAATATTAATAATGAGGGCTGACACCCAAAACACATGAATCACAAACACCCCACCAGGCCCAAGAATTAACACCTTACGCTACACAGTACAAGAAAAAATGCGACAACAGTTATACTCAAATTACACAGCTACTAGATGGTTGGAGACTTCCTGAGCACTCACAATAATAACAACTGTACAAGGGAGGACAGAGATGTGGACAAAATGAGGAGTAGATCTAAGTGGCAATAATGCAGAGACTGAGCTCATTATATAGGGGCCGGCAGAGCTTGATACAACTTATAAGAAGGACGCACAAATGAAGCCATAGGGGACAAAGAGTTGACAATCCTGCCCTGAACAACAGAAAGAACGACTTACTCTACTATAAGGGAGGAGGGGGGGAGTGAGGTAGAACACGTTCGTGATCAAATATGCAGCATACTGTACGTTAGAATTACACAAAGGATGATGAAATTATAGGCTATGTAACAATATATATATATATATATATATATATATATATATATATATATATATATATATATATTGTTACATAGCCTATAATTTCATCATCCTTTGTGTAATTCTAACGTACAGTATGCTGCATATTTGATCACGAACGTGTTCTACCTCACTCCCCCTTCTACCCTTATAGTAAAGTAAGTCGTTCTTTCTGTTGTTCAGAGCAGGATTGTCAACTCTTTGTCCCCATGGCTTCATTTGCGCGTCCTTCTTACAAGTTGTATCAAGCTCTGCCGGCCCCTATATAATGAGCTCAGTTTCTGCATTAATTGCCACTTAGATCTACTCCTCATTTTGTTCACATCTCTGTCCTCCCCTGTACAGTTATTATTGTGAGTGCTCAGGAAGTCTCCAACCATCTAGCAGCTGTGTAATTTGAGTATAAGTGTTGTTGCATTTTTTCTTGTACTGTGTAGCGTGGGGTGTTAATTCTTGGGCCTGGTGGGGTTTTTTGTGATTCATGTGTTTTGGGTGTCAGTCCTTATTAATAATATTTTGTATCTGTAATAATATATCTTGCATTCACTGACTATTATCTGGTATTGTCATTTTATCAGGGCTGACTTAGATAAATTTACTCATGCTAATTTCGTGTTAATAGAGGCTATTGCAGTTAACCATATATTTAACCTGTTTTTTGCCATTACATTATCCTTATGAGTCCTGAATGTTTTGTTGTTAATTTGAGCATTAAACTTTAACTTGTAATTTTACCTAACTCTTTTGTTTTGAACCTGGAACTTAACGGGACAGTAGTGATTTTTAGTATTCTCACTTAAAGTGTACTTTATCTTTCTCTGTTCCGTAACATAAATTTGGCGACCTCTTATCAGGATATTCAGGATATTATCATAAGGATATTGCTTGATATTTGTGACTGTGATTTATTCATGATGTCTACTATTACTACGCTTGATGAAGCCAAAGATTTTTTGTCAAATGTGCAAACAGTGTGTGATGTAGAAAACAGAACAAAGAATGAACTGAAGCTTGTTGCTCAACAATTGGGAATTGCTGTTCGCTCTCATCATTCTAAAGATCAAATTGTTAACATGATTAATGAAAGCTTGTTTAATGTAACTCCTCCAAATGAGCAAACGCAGATTGAATTAGCTAAGTTACAGCTAGCCCTGCAGGAGGCTCGTGCTAAGGAGGCTGAATTTCAGGCAAAAGCTAAGGAGGCTGAGGCACAAGTTGAAATTGCTAGGATTCAGGCAGACCATGAGTATCGCATGAAACAAGGTGGAACTGGATCATCTAGCTCTGATGATTTTGATGTGGCTAAAAATGTTAAACTTGTCCCTCCTTTTAATGAATCTGATTTAACAAAGTATTTTCAGTTGTTTGAGAGGGTAGCTACAGGTATTAATTGGCCCAAAAAGTATTGGCCAGTACTCCTTCAAACTGTTCTCACCGGTAAAGCTCAAGTAACTTATGCATCTTTGCCTCAGGATCAATCTGATAATTATGATGTAGTTAAGAGCTTGATTCTTAAGGCCTATGAGCTTGTTCCTGAAGCCTATAGAGTAAAATTTAGGACAACTTATAAGCAAGATAAGCAATCCCATGTTGAGTATGCAAAAATCAAAGAAGATCTGTTAGAGCTGTGGTTAAATTCTAAGAATGTGGATACTGATTTTGACAAATTTAAGCAGATGATTTTGCTGGAGGACTTCAAAAGGTGTATTTATAAAGATGTAAGCCTATATCTTGATGAGAAAAGAATAGATAATTTGTCTGATGCTGCAGTTTTAGCTGATGAATATGTTCTCACTCACAAGAGATATTCTAAAGAAAAAAGGAAAGCTGAGAGTAAGTACGTTGCCTCTACTCAGAGTACAGGTAACAGGAAAGAGAATAAAGATGATGTTTCTCAGGAAGTAAATACCAGCTTCACCTCTAGATTTCAGAAAAGTAAATGTACTTATTGTAGTAAGCTTGGTCATACTACGGAGAAATGTTTCAGGAGACAGCGTGATGTGAACAAAAAGGAGTCTTTAAATATTCAGTCAATTGGTCTAGTGTCCACCCTTGAGAGTTCCCAGAATTCTTTAACTGAGTTAACTGAACCTGCTTTGAGGGGTAAATTGAATTCTCATGATGGAGCTCCTCTTTTGAGCAGTAACGTGGGTGACACTCTCAAGAGTTCATGTGCTAATTTCCTGTCTGATGGTTTTGTCAGTCCTCTGGACAGTAATGACAGGAAATCAGTTAAAATATATCGTGATACAGGTGCTTGCCAATCTCTTATGCTGACCAGTGTTCTAGGCTCTAATGTTAATTCCTCTGATGAAACTGTAATTTTACAAGGTGTAGGGAATAATTACTTCTCTGTCCCTCTGTGCAGAGTGAATTTAGAGTCCGGCTTTGTTAATGGTTCCGTTATGGTTGGGTTGGTTGAGACACTCCCAATGTCAGGTGTAACTTTCTTACTTGGAAATGATATTGGTGGAAGTCAAGTGTGTCCAGCTCCTCAGTTGTCTAGTGAGCCAGTGGCTGCGGCCCAGGATTGTGATGTCCCTGATGTGTTCCCTGCATGTGCTGTCACTAGGGCTAAGTCTAAAGTTACTGGTGACTTAGAGGATAATGATGATGATGATGTTATCCTAGCTGACACTTTTCTTGCTAATTTGGACCACTCACCAGATGAGGCAGTACCCCGTAGTGTTAATTTGTCTCGTCAAGAGTTGGTTGAGTTGCAGGTTGCTGACCCTGAGTTGAAAGGTCTAGCTAACTCTGCTTGCAGTGAGGAAGAGTCAGCTGGTGCTTCTACTTGTTATTATATAAAGTCAGGAGTACTTATGAGAAAGTGGAGACCCCCAACAGCATCAGCCGACTGTGAATGGGAGGTTGTACATCAAGTTGTCATCCCTCGTGTTTGTAGGCAGGATATCATTAGAGTGGCTCATGATTCCAGTTTGGCAGGACACCTTGGAGTGAGGAAGACCGTGGCACGCATTTTGAAACACTTCTACTGGCCAGGTATCTTCAGGGATGTTTCCTGGTATTGTAAGTCTTGTCACACCTGTCAAGTTGTGGGGAAGTGTAATCAGACCGAAAAGGTTGCACCTCTAGTTCCCATTCCTCCTTTTGAGGCGCCATTCACCCGTGTGTTGGTGGATATTGTGGGCCCTCTTCCTAAGACTTCTTCGGGATTTTCTTATGTGTTGACCCTGATTGATGTGGCTACTCGTTATCCTGAAGCCATTCCATTTAGAAATATCTCAGAAAAGAACGTGGTTAAGGAAATGCTAGGGTTCTTCAGAAAGTTTGGTCTGGCCAAGGAGGTACAGTCCGACCGGGGAAGTAATTTCATGTCAAATGTTTTCAAGCAGTCTCTGAAAGAGTTGGGCATCACTCAGATCACGTCTTCAGCTTACCATCCCCAGACCCAAGGAGCGTTGGAGAGATATCATCAAACACTCAAATCGATGCTCAAGAAATACTGTTGGGAACATCAGAAAGACTGGGATAAAGGTCTTCCATTCGTTGTGTTTGCCGCAAGAGAATCTCCCTTTGAACTACTGTTTGGCCATAAGGTAAGAGGACCCCTGAAGTTAATCAAGGAATGCTGGCTGTCGGAGGAAGATGACGTCAACCTGCTGGAGTATGTGATGAAGTTCAAAGAACGGCTGTCCACTGCTTTACAGCTGGCGAGAGAGAATTTAGGAGCTGCTCAGGAGAAGATGAAAACTTGGTATGATAAGAAGTCCAGGTTACGCCACTTTCAGCCAGATCAGGTTTTGATTCTGCTACCGGTGCATGGGCAACCTCTTCAAGCCAAGTTTAGTGGTCCTTATTTCGTGGAGAAGAAACTCAGTGATGTCAACTATGTCATCGCCACACCAGATCGTAGAAAGAACAAGCAACTTTGTCACATCAACATGATAAAGTTATATCACAGGAGGGACGAAAATAACCCAGTCTGCACTGTAGCTGTTCCACCCGAGTCTGCAAGCGAAGCTCTCCCATGCAGCATGAGCCTGAGTGATAGTTTGGGGAAGAATCCTGATATCATGAATGATCTCCAGACCAAGGTTTCTCATCTACCTCCCAAGGAAAGGCAGGAGTTTTCGGCATTACTGCAGGAGTACCCAAAAGTGTTCCGTGCCACTGCAGGAAGAACAACTGTGTTGATGCATGATGTCGATGTTGGAGACGCAAAGCCAATTAAACTGCCTCCTTACCGTGTGAACCCAGTGAAAGTTCCTCTCATCCAGAAGGAGCTTGGCTACCTGTTGGACCACAGGATGATTGAGCCTTGTCAGAGCGAGTGGAGTTCTCCTGTCACTCTAGTCCCTAAGCCAGGTGGGTCACAGCGGCTTTGCATTGACTACAGACGTGGAAATCAGATAACCAAAACAGACACTTACCCTCTCCCTCGTGTGGAAGATTGCATAGACAAGATCGGAAAGGCTAGGTACATAAGTAAGTTTGATTTATTAAAGGGATACTGGCAAGTACCTATGACTGAACGTGCTAGGAAGATCTCATGTTTTGTAACACTAGGAAAGACTTTTGCACGTTCTGTAATGCCATATGGTATGAAGAATGCACCAGCCACTTTTCAGAAGCTCATGAATGTTGTAACAGAGGGTTTGGCAGGGTGTGTTGTTTATATTGATGATGTATTAATCTTCAGTGACAACTGGAAAGATCACCTATGCCATGCCAGTAAATTTCTTGAGCGTTTGGTTCAAGCTAATCTTGTAGCTTATTTATCAAAGTGTGAGTTTGGTCAAGCTAAAGTTCAATACCTTGGGTACGTAATTGGTGATGGACATGTTGCACCACCAGCAGCTAAGGTTCAGGTTATAAGTAATCTTCCCAGACCTAAAAGTAGGAAAGAGCTACAAAGATTTTTAGGAATGGTAGGTTATTACAGGAGATTTGTTCTTAACTTTTCAATTCTTGTATCACCACTTACAGACCTACTGAAAAAGGGAGTTGAATTTGTATGGATCAATAACTGTGAATCCTCTTTCAACAAACTTAAAGCTATCCTATTAAGTCAGCCAGTGCTCGCTACTCCAAATTTTGCTAAGCCTTTTAAGATGGCTGTTGATGCAAGTGATACAGGAGCTGGGGCTGTTTTGCTGCAAAAGGATGATCAGGGTATTGAACACCCTGTATCTTATTACAGTAAGAAGTTCACTTCACCTCAAAAGAACTACTCAACTATTGAGAAAGAGCTTTTGGCCTTGATTTTGGGTTTACAGCATTTTTCATTTTATTTGTGTTCTGGTTTTGACCCCATAGTCATTTATACCAATCATAACCCACTGAAATTCCTTAGCAAGTTTAAAGATAAAAATCAGAGATTGACAAGATGGAGTCTACTTCTTCAGGAGTATTCATTAGACATACAACATGTCAAGGGGAAAGAAAATGTTATTGCAGATTGCTTATCTAGACTTTAGACAGATTGTTTTAGAGTAATAAGAAATTTCCTTTGTAAATTTCTTTTTCTTTGTGGGGAGGTGTTACATAGCCTATGATTCCATCATCCTTTGTGTAATTCTAACGTACAGTATGCTGCATGTTTGATCACGAGCGTGTTCTACCTCACTCCCCCTTCTACCCTTAAAGTAAGTCGTTCTTTCTGTTGTTCAGAGCAGGATTGTCAACTCTTTGTCCCCATGGCTTAATTTGCGCGTCCTTCTTACAAGTTGTATCAAGCTCTGCCGGCCCCTATATAATGAGCTCAGTTTCTGCATTAATTGCCACTTAGATCTACTCCTCATTTTGTTCACATGTCTGTCCTCCCCTGTACAGTTATTATTGTGAGTGCTCAGGAAGTCTCCAACCATCTAGCAGCTGTGTAATTTGAGTATAAGTGTTGTTGCATTTTTTTCTTGTACTGTGTAGCGTGGGGTGTTAATTCTTGGGCCTGGTGGGGTTTTTTGTGATTCATGTGTTTTGGGTGTCAGCCCTTATTAATAATATTTTGTATCTGTAATAATATATCTTGCATTCACTGAGTATTATCTGATATTGTCATTTTATCAGGGCTGACTTAGATAAATTTACTCATGCTAATTTCGTGTTAATAGAGGCTATTCCAGTTAACCATATATTTAACCTGTTTTTTGTCATTACATTATCCTTATGAGTCCTGAATGTTTTGTTGTTGGTTTGAGCATTAAACTTTAACTTGTAATTTTACCTAACTCTTTTGTTTTGAACCTGGAACTTTACGGGACAGTAGTGATTTTTTAGTATTCTCACTTAAAGTGTACATTATCTTTCTCTGTTCCGTAACAATATATACAGTATATATATATATATATATAATATATATATATATATATATATATATATATATATATATATATATATATATATATACGGCCTTAATGACCAGGGGGTTTGGCCCCAATAGTTGATAGGCCACACAAAAAAAAAAAAAAAAAAAAAAATCAGTAGGGTTTCAGTTCAATTTGAGGGAAATTCAGTCGGTTTTGGTTCAATTTGAGTGTAGTGCAGTGTCAGTGAAGACTGAATATTTTGGTACTTCTGAAAACAGTTGGAGTGGCCCTGGTGAGAGAGGGTAGTGTTTGGAAACTCCCTGTACTGTTGTTTGCGGATGATACTGTGTTGTTGAGTGAAGACGAAGGGGAGCTGCAAGGCTTGGTGGATGAGTTTGGGAGTGTGTGTAAGAAACTGAATCTAAAGGTGAATGTAGGGAAGAGTAAAGTGATGGTCTTTGAGAGAGGTGAAGTCAGTGAATGTACAGCGAGGTGGGATGGTGACTAATTGGAAAATGTGAGTACGTTTAAGTACTTGGGTAGTGTGATGAGTAACGATGGAGGTTTGGAGGGTGAAGTGCTTGAAAGGGTACAGCAGGGAAGAAATGTTGCTAGTTCCTTGAAGGCAGTGATAAGAAACAGGGAAGTGAGCATGGAGGTGAAAAAGTAACTACATGACAGTATTGTGATTCCAACTCTAACGTACGGAAGTGAAGCTTGAACTTTGTTGGAAAGACACAAGCCAAGAGTGAGAGCAGTGGAAATGAGTTATTTAAGAGGAGCCTGTGGAGTCACATGGAGAGATAGGCTGACAAATGAGGATATAAAGGAGTGTTGTGGTGTGGATGTGGATGTGATAGGAAGCTTTAGGAGGAATACACTGAGGTGGTTTGGCCATGTGGAGATGATGGAGGGTGAAAGACAAACGAAGAGAGTGTGTGTCAGAGAGGTGGAGGGGGGGGAAAGGGAGGGGGAGGCCGAGGATGAGATGGAGGGATGGGGTGGAAAGGTATATGAGAGAGGAGGGTGTGATTTGGGAGCAGAGCAGTGAAATGGCGGGGGACAGGGAGACGTGGAGGCGATTTGTTTGTGGCCACCCCGAACGGGATTGAGGCGTCTGGCAATAGATAGATAGATATGTAGAAAACAGTGGCAAACAGTGATGTGTTATCGAAGTTTGTACATCATCGGTACTTGAGAAAAAGTGTCCCGTGTTGTGAAGCATTAATTGTAACTGCAATTAGTAAAGTGTGTATAGCTCTAGTGCTTGTGAGAATAGTGAAGTGAAGTTGGAAAGCATTAAGTGTAACCATTTGGAAAATAAAGACAGTGAAGAAGTCAGTGTTTATTTACAACACCTCAGCTGATCTTGCATACTGTACACCTAAAGGCTGACCATAGGAAGTACAACTCACTGGGCAACGTCCTTCCTGTACTGTACTACTGCTGTTGGAACCTGTGGCAGTGTGGGGACGCAGATGTAACACTGGTGTCAGGAGCGTGGATTATTTTGGGGCTGCAGTGAATCTAACTTTCGACAGGGAAGCAGAAGGTGTGCAGACAAGAGGGCAAGCTAGGCAGGAAGAAGCATCACTGGGTGCAATTATGAAACTACTACAGGCACAGAATGCAGGACAGAAAGAACTCCAAGCACAATTACAGGCACAGGGTGCAGGACATTAAAAAAAAAACTCCAAGCACAATTACAGGCACAGGCTGCAGGACAGAAAAAAAAAAAAAACTCCAAGCACAATTACAGGCCCAAAGTGAAGAACAGAAACAGCTCAGAAACGAATTCAAAGAACAGTTACAAGCACAAAGTGCCCAACTACTGACACAGAATGAAGGACTGAAAGAAAAACTGCAAGCACAGAGTGAATGACTAGAGGCACAAGGTGAAGAACAAAAAGAATGTTATGAACAACATGAAAGGGCATTACAGGAGCAACAGAGGGAATTACAACTGAGGATGCAAGGACAGCTGGGTGCTTTCATGGGGGAAATGAAGGAAGAACAGGAACAATTGAAGGAGGAGGTATATTCTGAGCTACGGCAGCAAAAGTATGAGGTAAGCAATAATGTGACCGAGTGCAAACAGCATGTAGACGACCAGTTGAAGTCAATTAGTGAGGAAGTAGTGACAAAGTGCAGACAGCATGTGGACAACCAGCTGAAGATTAGTGAGGGAATAGTGATAGAGTGCAGACAGCATGTAAATAACCAGTTGAAGCATGTAGCTGACCATGTGAAGATAATTAGTGAGAATATTGAGGCTGTAGAGCAATATTTCTCTTCTGAGCCTCAGGTTAGTGTACAGGGAGCATATGAAAGGAATGGACAGTGTATGGCGAATCTTGACAGATCCCAGGCATCTAAAGGTAGCATTAGGCTACAGGGCTGAATAATCAGAATGCAGAAGTTTTAAGTCCTGGCCTTAATTATGATGCCCCAGTTTTTAGGCCCCAAACTAGTGAAGTGCATGGGTATAATGAGGGTCCAGTTAAAAAGAAATCTCAAGAATTTGATGGTAGAGTATCTTGGGAAGCTTACCTGCACAGTTTGAGTTACTTGCGGATCAGAATGGTTGTGATGATAGGCAGAGGGCAGCGCAGCTTGTTACTAGCCTTAGGAGTGCTGCAATGGAATTCTGGGCCAGATGTCAGTGATGGAAAGGAACAGTCCCTTGTAGAAGTGCTGGAGCAGACGTGGGACCATGTACCAGACTGAGGTTTACAGAGCAAGATTCCGGAGCTGTGTATGAGCTCAAGGGGAATCCCTACAACATCTTGCTCATGACCTAGAGAGTATGGCATACAAGGTATACCCTGGAGCTGCACCTAACCTGTTGGGTAATTTTCTGAGAGACCAGTTCATCGATGCTCTTGATAGTGCAGAGTTGAAAGTGCAAGTGAAGCAGGCACAACCAAGAAACATGCAAGAAGCACTAGCCAAGGCTGTAGAGTTTGAGTCCTACATCAGGTCCAGTACATACACGTTTCAGGCAGGTCATAGTGCAGGATTCAAGGCAAGAAAGGCGCAGATATGGGATGTAGAGAATTTTTAAGGAAGATGCTGGTACTGTGAAAAGCTAGGACATCGGAAAGTGGATTGTAAGAAGTGGAAGAGAGAACAGAAGATCAGAGGAGGCTGCTGGTTCTACGGGAAGTCGGGGCACAAGGAGGATTGTCACAAATGGAAGGAGCAATAACAGAGCAGTGCAAGGAAATCACTGATTGCAGCAAATGGGTGTTGGACATGTGGTGAGGTGGGACACTTCAGCTATGAGTGTCCAATTGAGAAGAATGAGAGTAAATTAGTGAAGGCTGGTGATGAGCGGCAACAACAAGCTTATTTTTCCCAAGAAGCTCCGCCACTGAAGAAATGCAGAACCTAGATGAATCGTGTGTGAGAAGATGGAAGAACAGACAGAAGGAGTGCATTAGGAATGGGAATCTTGGCAAGAAATGCCGCCGTACGGTTGTGACGGGGCCAACGTCAGATGAAGTAGACCCGAAGAGGATGCAGATGGAGGAAGCAGATTTCTGTCATTTCGGGATGCCACAAGAACAACATTGAGACCAGAGTAGAAACTTCGAGTCTGCTGTGTTCCGTGAGTGCTGCAAGTTATTGGGGATCAAGAAGACCAGGACGACCCCGCTAAGGCCACAGTCAGATGGGATGGTGGAGAAATTCAACTGGACCCTGGGACAAGAACTGGCCAAGTACTGCCTAGAGGGACAAACAGAATGGGAACAGAAGTTACCTGCATTGCTGATGGCATATCGGTCTGCATCCCATGAGTCTACCGGCTACGCCTCTGGAAAACTGATGTTGGGCCATAAGTTACGCTTACCTGTTGACTTGTTGGTGGGAATACCTGGTGAAGAGCTGCCTAAAGACACCACCGGCTATGCAAAACACCTTCAGGAAAGGCTGGCTAAGGTACATCATCAAGTGCGAGGAGCCCTCAAGTTTTCAGGAGAGTGATGAAGTGTAAGTATGATGCCAAGGCAAGTGAGGTGAGCTTCAAGGATGGTGACCAAGTTTGGTTATACAATCCTCAACGAAAGAAGGGACAGTCACTGAAGCTGCAGAGCCCATGGAACGGGCCTTACACTGTGTTGGACCGCCTATCAGACATAAAGTGTCGGATTCAAGGAGCCAGGAAGTCTCGCCCAAAGGTGGTACACGTAACCATCTGTGGCAGCAACATGGGCCAGGACAGTACAGCCGGGACATCTCCGAGGAATCATGCCCTCCTCCAGCCCAGGATGTTGAGAAGGACCACGGAGCTAAACTGCAACAGGATGGTGACAGTTGCCCAAGAGAAGATGTGAATCAGGAAGAAGACCAAGAGCTTCCAGGTGGAGTGAACTGTTTGGAGGAGCAAGGATGTCGTCGGAACCGGCAAAGAAGAGTAGTTATACCGTAAGTTATGAATTAATGTTTGTGCTCTTTTTCTTTATAATATTTTCTTTATGTGATTGTTGTGTTAAATTGTGTAATTCAGTTTAGGTTTGTATGCTAAATAATTTACGGAGTTATGTAATGTAAGAAAACTCTGGCATGTTTTGATATCTCCTAGTTGGTAACTGTTAACTGTTTCACCGTCGAGTTTGTACTAGAAGTTTCACGAGTAATGCAAACTTATATAAGGATGGGGAAGAGATTAGTTCAAGTTCAGTTGGGTTTCAGTTCAGTTTGAGTGAAGTTCAGTCGGTTTTGGTTCAGTTTGAGTGTAGCGCAGTGTCAGGGCAGTGTCAGTGAAGATTGTATATTTTTGATACTTGTGAAAACAGTGGCAAACAGTGACGTGTTACTGAAGTTTGTACATCATCGGTACTTGTGAAAAACTGTGAAGTGTTGTCAAGCATTAAGTGTAACTGCAATTAGTAAACTGTGTATAGGTCCGGTGCTTGTGAGAATAGTGAAGTGAATTTGGAAAGCATTAAGTGTAACCATTTGGAAAATAAATGCAGTGAACTTAAGAAACCAGTGTTTATTTACAACGCCTCAGCTGATCTTGCGTACTGTACACCTTCCTGTACTGTACTACAGCTGTTGATGTCTGTGGCTGTGTGGGGATGCGGACGTAACAATAGGTTATAAACAACAAGAGTGGATCGATATTCGTAAAGAGACAATAGTAACAAGTCCTTATACAGTACATGTTTTCAAGCAACAAAAACAATTCTCTAAGCAATCCCCCCAAAAATTAAGCAAAAAGTACAAACCTCAAAGCAACAGAAGCAAATCTCTAAGTAAGACCAACAAACCTCAAAGCAACAGAATCATATCTCTAAGCAACGGAAATAAAGCTCTAAGTAACAGAAACAATCTCTAAGCAACAGAAAAAATATAAGCAACAGAAATAAACCTACGAGTAACAGAAACAAACCTCTAAGCAACAGAAACAAAGCAAAAGACAGGTTCATACTTTGAGACAAGTTAGCAGGCATGACTGGGCTACAGTATCACACACTCTCAGGCTCTATGTTACGGGTTATGAAGGAAAAAGATCCATGGGTACTACAAACATCTTATTCTTTAGAGAAATGAACTGTCCCGGTCTACTGCCTAAGAAAGGGAAATATGTCTAAGGAGTAAAAACTTTTAAAAAAAGAAACAAGTCCTTATAAAATAAACATGTTATTCAACAACAAACAAATTATAAATAAGAAAAATAAGTCTGAATCAAAGAAAGATTGTCTTCCCCTAAAATGAAGCATGTGGAAACAAAAATCGGACTAAAAACAATTAGAAAACATCTGAGAGCAACAGAAGAATGCTCGAAATTAATCTTAAAACAAAAGATACCGTTGCTACTAGCAGGTAATTTTTTTGGCTAATTTCATGTTGACCGAGAGATATTCGGTGTGTTTTCAAGCTGTCTGAAATTTAGTGATCTGTAAACACCAAAAATTTTCGAAAGTTTCTTCATGTATACCTGTTTTTCATAAGTTAATAAGAGATACTAGTTACATTTGCGCAAAGAAGTTTCTTTCGGTCAGAGACGTTGGTTGTGACGATTGCTGTACTTTCATGTTCGGTGTTTGATGCTTATGGATCAGACAACGTATATACGGTGGAAACTATCTTGATTTATAGTTGTCACTATAAGGTGGTAAAAGATGAATAAACGTCTCTCCGATAAAGATTCATTGCTCGGTCAATGGGGGTATAACATGACTAACAGGAATGCATTACATCATGACTAATAACAACACGGCACTATGTCACTAACAGCAACACGGTACACTATCACTTACAGCAACACGGTACAGTATTATATCACCGACAGCACACCGCGTTATTTCACTAACATTAACACGGTACCGTAACGCTAACAACAACACTGCACCATATGACTAACAGCAACACAGTGCCACATGATTCACGATCAAAATGTTGGGGAAGGTGAGGCTGGAATGTGATCTCTAACAGCCTGGAGTGTGATGCTCGATCCCTTTTATTGGATGTTGTTGTCTGAGGCTAACTTACAACGAGCACCTTGGGGACTTAGGGTGCTCTCCAAGCTCACCTAGCGCGGGAGAGCTCTAGGCCGTGCCCAGTAGAAACGTTACACCCGACTCCATCGATACACTATATACCAAAAGAAAAATCACGACTATTCTCCTTTCACAAGATAAATTCACTAAACATTTACATAATCAAAAGAACTAATCACTGTGTTTTGTGTTAATATTGAGTGCACAATGTAAATCCTAACGAACTTTGCTAGGGCAGTTGCAATATGGCGGTTAGAGGGAGTTTTTGAGGTGGCGTTTTCACAGCATCTATACGTGGCACAGAGACAACACTGAGAGTCAGTCTCACTACAACTTAGGTCACAACGGCACACATAATATCACTGAACTTTTACAACGCCAGTATGAACAAGGGGGAAGGGAAGAAAACAGAGTAATGAAACTCACCTTTACGTGGCACGGAGACAAAACTGAGAGTGGGCCAGGAGCTGGCTAACACTCCCTCTGCTACTCTTCAAGCGGTAAACTAAGCGACTTGGATGACGTGTAGGGTACTTTTGCTTTACCCCATGTGAGGGTCACAATTCTAAACTTCTGATTCTGAACGGATGCAGATATTAATTTTCTTTACTCTCAATCTGACAGGGAAAATTTAGTTATTCTAATTATCCCACACAAAGAGTCGTAAGTTGAATCAACAGCGGTCGCTAGCATCCTCTCGGCGGAGGAATACATTACCCAACTATTACGTCATGTCCTCGGGTACTAGCTAGCTAAAATTTTTAACGGCTTTCCCCCTCTATACGATATTATTTCTTCTATAAGCATGTTAATCGACAACATTATGACTTTACTATGATTGCATCAGATCTGATTTAATGGAAAATGAGTACAGACGATACACCACTCAAATACCCCACGTATGCCTCCAGCAAAGCTTCACCTACAACATGTACAAATATTCTTAAGGACTAGCACAGCATAAATGAGATTTATGTTCTTACAGCTACAGAAATAATAATAAAAAGAACATGTATTAACTACTAGGTACAAGCATGTTTCTATACCTTAAGCCTAGAATGGATTAGGGTAAACACTTACAAATGTATAGCTTACGTACTAAAGCCTTAACTTACATGACTTTCATGTTTTGACTCTTGTGGCATTACACGGCTCTCCCCTTCCGGAAGCTAAATTTTCCCCTGTCCACTCCATAACACACAGCAGATTACTAACCAAGGGAGGTGTGCCAACAAAAGACAGATATTACTAGTCAAGCGCCATCACCTTTTACTCTGAATAGACTTTAATTTCTTCATAACACTCTCAACATGACAACTCTTTCATCCCCTCATAAGTGGTGCTCTTTCGGCCCGCACGTAACACCAACCACATACCCCTGGGGGTTGTTTCACCTGTCACATCTCTCTCTTTCCCCATTTTTCTTATTGGTGAAGATATCAACGCCCCAGCCAGCCTCCTGTCCGGGTCAAGGTTATCCACCCACCTGGGTTATGATTGGCACTCTCGATAGCAAGATAGTCCCGGGGACGCTTCCACATTACTCTATCAAACACACCTTCGCTTATTCCTCACATTCATTCAACCATGTGTTTCCAGCCCTCCACCCGGCATACTGACTAGCGCTTGCTACGTCCTGAAGTGACCCCCCTTCACCACGAACCTTGCTGACTGTCAGTTCAGGGATGAGCTAGCTTTCCCCCTCGAATTAAAGCACTTGTCCTCACTTCAGCACTAAGTCTACTCTCTCTTTGACCTAACTCTGAGTTTGATATTTTTTCTTTCATATAACACCTCTGGCGGTTGACTTTCACATGGTTTGGTTTCGCACACCAACCTTTGCTGTCTCGGAACACAACTTTCCACCACAATTCATCACTAACATTCTTCAATCAACCTCCGGGGAGGCCTCGTAGTTCGAAGAGGTAGGTTCTCATCCTCGGGACATGGGGTAAACTCCTCCTCAAGAGGACCCAATAACCACTCCTCACTACTACTGTACAGCTTCACTTTGTCCGCTGCCATTTGTACTTTGTTTCCAGTGAACACATTTTCTAACACATATCCTCCCCCGTCCAATAATACTTGCACTACTCGGTAAGGCCCATCCCATTTCACGTTCAACTTTCGACATATCCCTGGGATAGGGGTCTCCCGTTTTATCCACACCAGACTGCGAACTCATACCGACTGATTCTTATGCCGGCGGTTCGCCACACTTCTATACTTTCTGGTCATTTTCTCATGGGTCTGTTTAATTAGCTCGTGAGCAACAGCCAACTCGTCCTCTCCACCATCAACACAGGGCAAGGGAGCACTAACAATTCTAGGCGGATAGCGAGAGAAAAATGCGAAATAGGGTTGGTGTCCCGTAGAGGAGTGCCAGGCCTGATTCATCACGACCTGGGTTGGTTGCAGGAGTTCAGGCCAGCGGAGAGGATGCCCATTACTCAAACAGGCCAGCACACTTTTAACCATCCCATTACTCTGAGGATGATACAGTGTGATATACCAGATCGTAACATTCCGCCTCCTGCAGAACTCCTGGAACTCCCGACTGCAGAACTCTCCCCTGTTGTCCACCATAACCCCTCTTGGAGTGCCATAGTCTGCCATAAACTGTCCTAGGTTGTGTACTATCGTGTGTGTATGTTTTGTTTTAAGAGGATAGAATTTAACATACCTAGAGTAGTGATCAATCAGTGTCATCACGTAGCAATAGCCCTGTACTCCAGCAGTCATATCTGTCAAATCTATACTGATTCTTTCAAGTGGTTTATCCACAGGTGGAAACTCTTTATACTGCTGTTGTAGTCCAGCTTTGCCGTTGAATCGCTGACAGGTTACACACTCTTTTACATACTGACAAATATCTACTTTCAAATTAGGCCAGTAGAAGAGTTCCTCGGCCTTTTGGATCGTCTTCTGGCCCAAATGTCCAGATGTCTCATGAGCTAACTTCATTGCTTGACCAATCATGGTCTGTAGGACTACTAAACAATATTGGATAGTGCCATCTGACTTAACCTTGGTGTAATATAACAATTCATTCTGAAGTGCAAATTGACTTAGAGCAGCTTTAGGTAGTCTTCTGGCTGGAAACTTTTCACCTCGCAAATATTGGATAAGCTCTTCCCACATTAGATCTTCTTTCTGCTTATCTCGCATCTCTTCCCTCGTCAGTCCCAACCAGACTCTGGTGAATGTACTATGACTTGAACGGGTCTAGATAACTGATCTGCTACATAATTATACTTGCTTTTGACATATTGAATGTTGTAATTAAACTCTCGCATTTCAAGTATCCATCTATTCATACGGAGTGATTTAGTTTTTTTCTTAAATACACTGGTTAGCGGTTGGTGGTCTGTAACAATCGTAAAAATGTTCCCCCACAAATAATGTGAAAAATGGCGACACGTTAACACTACCGCAAGAGCTTCTTTGTCTGTCACTGAGTACCGGGTCTCACACGGTCCCATTTTCTTTGAAAAATACCCGATCGGTCTATCTGTCCCATCTGGTTGGATCTGACTCAGAACGCCTCCAACATGTGTGTTATTAGCATCAGTGGTGACGATAAACGGTCGTTCTACACTCGCTCTGACCAGGATAGGTGCATTAACCCGTCACGTCCCGAGGTTTTCTGCACCTATGACATCCCCCAGTCCCAAGCCTTTTTGGAAAAATTTTTTTTTTGCTAAAACTTCCGCTTAGGTCGAGAAACGAAGGAAAATCACAAAGAAAGTGGTTCCCGCGGTCTATAAGTGGTCCGTACAGATGCGGTTCCCCCCGGCAGGTATGGTGTTCTGTAATGGGCTGGATATGCGTTTATGTTTTCTATGGTAAGGAATAATGGGAGAAACAACACACAACACCTCTATATTTATTGAATTTGAACTAATAAACAATAACAGTAACAATATAATGGATTTCAGATACATATATATATATATATATATATATATATATATATATATATATATATATATATATATATGAAAAATAAGCATTGTACCATTGCGCGAGCATAGCGAGTTTGGTCCGAGTCGTAACATGCTATATGCTAAGTGTCTGGTATGAGTCAACCTATCATTTTTTCTACTTGTATACTTCTGTTTCAACGACATTTTACCAATTACAACTGTTTGTAAGTGTTTTCAGATGTTTTCATTCATTATGATGACATGCAGCATAAGTATAGCGCACATCAGCTTAGTAAGTGCACTCGCTATGACTCGTATTTCAACATATCAAATTGTTTTATCACTTTCCAATTATTTTCCCCTTTACATAGAACCTTTCCTCCACCACTGTAAAGGTTTTCAATTATTTTCATTCATTACGAGGGCATTTAGCGATATGCTAGCGCATATTCACGTAGCAACCACGATCTCAAACACTCGTGTTTCATCATCTACTTTATTTATTCACTCTACTTATAATTTCCCACTTACATTACACACGTTTACACCCCTATAATGCACTGTACATACTTACTGCCATTATTTATTCAAGTGAGCGTGAGAATATCGCATGAAAATACCCTCGCAAGGAATGTTTCGACAAACATAATACTCACACACTTATATACTAATTCACTCACACACTTATATACTAATTATTCACTTTATCACTTGCTGACTTTTATTTTCACTAATACGTGCCTTATTCATTCAACTGAGCGTCAGGAAATCGCATCTCTATACACACGCTATGAATATTTGACTTAGAATATATATCAACACTTACAATAATTTGAACTTATACCCGTAAGAATTTCCAGTAATAATAAATATATAATTACGGGCCGTATTTATTGCACTGAGCGACAGAATATCGTATCATAAAACCCTCGCTATGTAAGTTTCAACTTAGGGCAGATTTATATACTTACATACAATGTTTTCACTTATGTTCTACCCGTATGCACTTTATACTAATATTTGGAGATCAACATGACTGCTAATTTCACTGAGCGTCTGTCTGTCCCATTTACCTCATAATTTCTGCGTCCTTTCGCATTCACACTATACTAAAATTGCATCAACGTGTGATATTCACTAAAACATGGGTGAATACAGAGACCCACGTCACACTGCACGCACTCATAGCGGGTGTCCTTCCTCTGTGTCGTGAATCTCACCTGGGAATTACTGCACACGTGACACCTGCATTGGGGCCTAGGTCTGTTTGGCTGGGGAGGGATAGGAGTGGGGAAATGGCGGCCGGATATTCTCTGGGGAGTTAGGGCAATAGGGGCAGTGCGGGTGCGATGTTGGGGCCTTTCAACAGCATACTTTGCAAAGATTTCTCTTGTGAGCTCCCTCACAAACCCTTCAAATGTTTCCTGAACTCCTGTTGTCATGGCGTGAAGGTGGTGGCAATTCAGAGCAGTGATATCTAGCAAGTGAAAGAACAGTTTTTTATACCACTTCATCGTGGTCCTGGCACACTCTACCGTCGATATCATGGAGTCTGACTGGTCCACGGGGCGCATGTTTATATTGTAATCCATAACACACTCAGGTTTCCAAACACGACGCCAGTTCTCGTTACGGTAATCTACGGAATCAGTATGGTGCATCAAGGGGCGGTGAACCGTGGACAAGAGGCTTACTTCTCTGTTGTGGTTTCACATTGTTGCAAGGATGTTGTTGGCTTTGAAGGAGACAACCTCATTCCTTGCAAGTTTCCGCCCTACCTTGGCCATGTGACGCCGGTTCACCTTTACGGTTCCACAGACTCCCGTTTCATGCGTGTGAAGATACCGAGCGAGAAGAGGGCTAGTGTACCAATTGTCGAGGTAGAGAACGTGACCACGATGAAGGTAGTCTTCTATCATCGTCTTTACCACTGCTTCCGACAGTCCAATACTTCGATCTTCTATTATGTCTGTCTGTGCACCGGTGTACAAGACTATGTCTTGCACGTATCCAGTCCTACAGTCGCACATAACAAAGATCTTGAACCCAAAACGGTGCCTTTTGCTGGGTATATACTGTCTGAATGAAATATTGCCTCTCCACAACACGAGACTCTCGTCTATGACAAGATCTCTATAGGGATAGAATGAGGAACGAAAGGTTTGCCTGAGGTGATCAAAGACCAACCTAATTCGCCTCATTTTATCAGTGTTGTTTGCATTTGCAGGGTCATGAGCATCATAGAAATGGAGGCGACTTAGAATTTGTTGAAACCGATTACGGCTCATCACTTGACCAAATATTGGGGTAAACATAACAGGGTCCCTAGTCCAGTAAGCAGGAATTCTATTCTTTCATATAATACCCATCAAAAGGACCAGGGCAAAAAATAAGAACATTTCTGGAAGGGAGACAGGGTAATCATAGATGATAGAATGCATACTCCTTGTTCCCAATCTTTCACTCTCTAGGCGCTGGGCGCTTGCAAACAGGTTGGTTTGGTATACAATCTGATCAACAAATGACTCACTGAAAAACAGGTGGAAAAAATCCAACCTGGTGGAATTACGGTGAATTCCTGGAGCAATGCAGCCAGATCGCCCCTGCTCAGTGAAGGGGTGAATGAGGGGAGTAAAATCACTCCCATCCTCCCAATCCCACGACACAAATCCCTCGTCCCCATCATCCCCATCACCGCCTTCGTCTGCGTGGGGGGGAGATCCTGGTTGGGGAGGTGGGGGAGAAGGAGTGCGGAGGGCTCCCTCACTGTCACTCCTCTTCCCTCTGCCTTTACCCTTTCCCTTTCCCTTACCCTTACGGCCTTGAGGAACATTAGGGGGCTGTGGGGATGAAATATGGGAATATTGGGGAGCAGAAGACGTGCTGGGGAGTGGTTCCTCCCCACCTTCCCCCTCCATGACAACACCACGTGCTTTCTCACGCACCCTCGCTCGACCACGTGTTAGGGGATATTGGGGAGCATAAGACGTGCTGGGGAGTGGTTCCTCCCCACCTTCCCCCTCCATTACAACACCATGCGCTCTCTCACGCACCCTAGCTCGACCACGTGTTAGGGGATATTGGGGAGCATAAGACGTGCTTTGGAGTGGTTCATCCCCACCTTCCCCCTCCCTCACAACCCCACGTGATAAGGAACGCACCCGCACTGGCCCACGTGATCCACTACGCCGCCTCACACTACGTAGGGAGAGCAATGACTCACTCACGTCACTCTCACTTTCCCTAATCCTCCCTGGACTTTCCCTTTCACTCCCCACTCCCTCCACTTGACTTCCTAGCTCCCCAAACAAAATGCTAGGCCCATACCTGCTCATACGACGTGGTGTGCGCTCTGGGCCACGATGTGTTATTACCTCACATCCATACCACGTGGCAGCACGTCTCATGGCTCCGTCATCGTCCTCATCCTCATCCTCGTCCTCGAATTCTGGTTCCAAATCACGCTGGGGATAGGGATAGGATATTGCACGTGCCTTCTTTGCCTGCTGCCCCTCTCTAGCAGCACGGTGAGACACGTACTGCCGCTTCCTGGGAGACGGAACTTCCTCGTCACTGCTGGTGGTTTCTTCCTCCTCTGGCTGCACATAATCCTTGTCCATATCCTCGTCATCCAGTGGGGAATCACTGTCGCCGGTAAAGGTGTCCAGGGCGACTTGAATTTCGCTGTCTGAGAGACCTCTCTTAGCCATGTCTGAGCAGGACCATGGCTACCAGGTGAGTGGACGAGTGGTGGGCTAGCGCGGGTTGCGCGGGGTCGCCGAGTGTCCCCGCCTGGTGGCAGGTAGGGGAAGGTCATGCGAGAGTACGTACCGAAAATCAAGCGCGAATTTTGAAAATTGTCGAAATTATGCACATTGCAATTGCACGACGTACCGGTACGTCGCCGGGACTGGCAAATGCAAATCATTGCAACGTACCCATACATCGATGGGACGGGGCGGGTTAATAAGGCATGATTTCAGATGTTCGGATGCCTCCTGGCACTGATCTGTCCATTCAAAATTCACTGTTGATTAGGTTATATTGGTTAGGGGCGTGGCAACTTTAGCAAATGATGGAACGTGTTCCCTGTAGAAACCACACATACCCAAAAATCAGCGCACTTCTTTTACGTTGGTCGGCCGCTTCATTTTGGAGACTGCCTCAATATTTTTAGGATCTGGCTTACTACCCTCGGCAGAGATCTTACGTCCAAGGAAAGTGACTTCTTTCATCCCGAATGTGCATTTACTCAAATTCAACTTCGCACCATTACGGGTTAGCAATACAAACAACTGACTCAGCCGGTCAAGTAGGGTCGGAAAATCATGGGCCCACAAAATGATGTCATCTAGGTAGTTTTTGATCCACCCTTGTCGCAATAATGGTGCTAAGACGGCCTGCATACGACGTGAAAAAATAGCTGGCGAGCAATTTAGCCCAAACAGGAGCCTTCTGAATCTATACAAAGTTACTCCATCACTGAAGGTTGTGAGGTCTCTACTTTCTTCATCAAGCATGATTTGGAAATATGCCTCCCGCATGTCAAGAGTTACATAGTAATTATATCCCGCAGCTTGTTCTACTAATTCTTCAGTCTGGGTAGTGGGTATATGTCCATGGCAAGATGAGTCTTTACGTGCCGATAGTCCAGACACATACGCTTACTTCCATCTGGTTTGTTAACAAGTACTATGGGAGAGAGCCAGGCCATGGTCGACCTCTCAAGGATCTCCCTATCTTCCATGTCCTGTAACATATCGGCGATGATTTGCTTCGCCTGTTCTGGATAACAATAGGTCGGCCCGCGACTCGGTTGAGGATCGGCTACCTTAATGTGTACGGGAGGAGCAGCAATAGTACCCAACTCTCTCTTATCTAGAATGAATAAAGGATCATGGTGGAGGATTACCTTGGCTAACTCGTCCCTTTGTTTCTGCGTGAGATGGCTCCATGATTGCTTGTTGATCAGCTTGTTCAGCCTTTGTACGCGCGTACCACTCTCATCTACTTCGTCATTATTGGGTAGCTAATCATTATGGATCTGAGTTACACTTTGGATTATACCTGGTGACTGGTTCGGCATTCTTTCGTATGAACCCAATATTGTACCTCTCTTGAATGTCTTATCTACCTTAGATACATTATTAAGGAGCAGATGTATTTGTCCCTCTGAGTTCACTTTCACTAAGTATGGATGACCGTTTTGGCTGAACCTAACTTGTGGGTGTACGATTAGCGGTTTCAGGTACTTCGGCGACAGGTACAGCTACGAATTTGGTCTCATAAGGACTAAATTTTTCTGTTTGCAATAGATTTATCTGTGTCAAATCACTCTGCATAGTTATCAATGCGATTGGAGCAGTCCTGACTCTCTGAACTTTGTTGCGTTGTCTCGGGATGTGATTGACTGTGTAGGGGGCTCCACCCCATATCAACGCCCTTTGTGCTCCATTCCAGATTAGTGGTGCCTGTCCAATTACGTCGCATCCCAAAAGCATTTCAGTCCCAAGATATGAATTTGGTACCACTGGGCACCATTGACTGTATACTTTATCATCACCTATGCCGATGTTGACCTTGATCATGCCCAGGATTCTCAACGGGGCACCCGTGACACCTTGCAAGTTAGGAGGGTTTCGCCATGTATTTATTTCCCAGCCAAGTCTGCAAGAGGCCTTTTCCGTGATCAGCGTGTGCCCACTCCCAGTGTCTACTACTGCTTCTAAGATTCTACCATTGACGTTCACACTTATGGTAGGCGAAGTTAAGCCTCCGGTTAGTCATATCTGCGTATTCGTATTCTGGGGTCGTTGTGCATTTGTGACTGGCTCGTTCTGTCCAGCAGTCGGAGTCGGGGTAGCCTGCGCGTTCACAGCCAATTGAGCCTGCCCTGCTCGTCCGGGACAACCTTTATTTCCACGTCTACACCCAGGTCGCCTGCAGTCGAAACAATGACCCGGAGGTGGTTTTAGCAAGCACTCTCTCAAATCATGTGAGGAATCTAACCAATGTGGACAGTACTTCCGTCTGGTTACTGGTTTAGTTTGAACTGCTGTTTTATTTACTTTAGTTAGATCAGCCTTCAATTCTCTTATTTGGTCTCCTAACTCTTTCATCATGTCATTCGCGGCTACTGCAGCTTTATCTGTCTTTACCGTCACAGGGGGTTGGGAAACGGACTGAGAAACATTAAGAGACCCTTGCAAACCATTAGCTGATGTATTAACTCTCCCAGCATATCTCTCTTCTAACAATTGTCTCTCATGCTCTAGTCTGTCTATGAATTTCCTCAGAGGGTATGAGTCGTCTAGGAAGCCCTCCAGCTTCTCACGGGACTCTGTTGGCAACCCATACCATAGCTTACGCTTCAACCTTCGATCTCGACATGGGAATTTCTCGTGAGGGAATCTCGATTCCACCACCGCATGTTGCCAAATGTAACGGTGTACGAACGATTGTGGGGGCTCTTCCCAACTATATGTCATACCATCCAGTTCTTGCCAGGCTCGGTCTATCGTCACTTCAACGGCAAACTCATCTCTAAGGTACTGTTCGAGTTCTGGCCAGGTGAGTACATGATGTCCCTTCTGATAATTATGTATGAACACGGCCAGTTCCTGTCCCATTCGTCTCTTAGCTACCTGTATTCGGATCTCGTCGCTCTCATCTACCTGCTCTACTAACTCGAAAAACATGTCCAATCGTGTGGTAGCCTCTAATCCTTGTAACGTGGTTAACTCCAATATAGGTATGTCTCGCGGCTTGGTAAGAGATTTCCTAGGGACCATTGTCCGTGAGTTAGGGGTTGAGTGGATTGGACCTGGGTTAGTACTGGGGCTATTAAAAAGAACTGGAGAGGGGACCAAGTCATGCATGGTGTTACTATCTTGCGTCTGGGCTTCAATATCACGAATTTCTCTGGCAAGCCTTTCCATGGTTTCTACTACTGATTGCTCTGCTTCAGGTCTGGATTAAAAAACTGCCCTGGTCTAGACATTTTTAACATTCAGTACCATTACTCTTTCACACCTCTACTCGTTCTTCTACTGATACTCTTCAATTACCCTCAGGAGTTTCGAGTCCACCCACTCCCTAGCTTCATCGTTCCAATGGACCCCGTCCACCAGATTTTGCTCAAAGAATTTAATGTTGACTTGGAGAATTTTATGTTTCCTCAGAAACTGTTTAATCCTTCTATTAACTGCTACTTGAATGCTCTTATATCTTGCATGGGAGCTGTTTCCTCAGTATATTTCCGGGGTTCTATCTGACACGCGCAAATAGCTGCCTTACACTTCCTTTCCAACTCTTCCACTACTTCTCTGATATTCGAAAACACTTTGGCAGGGGTGCATTCCCCGTCAATGTTATTGCTCCCTAGCCATAAAAGGACCAGGTTGTATTCCCACTCTAAGACAGCATTCAGCCGTTGATCATGAAAAAAATTCCCAGCTCTGGCCCCTGGCCCTCTGAAAATCCGCAGCTCAACATTCCTCACCTCCAACCGTCTCGGGATCTGGCTGTGTCCCAGCAAAGCAACCTTTAACATTCTGTCTCTTTCTCTCGGCTTCTCCTCACAAGCCTGTAACCCTGGGGTAATGACAGGGAATTTATCCCACTATGCTGCCACCATTATGTGATGCCCGATCCCTTTTATTGGATGTTGTTGTTTGAGGCTGACTTACAACGAGCACCACAATTGTCTCCCTAGGGTTCGTTCGACCCTTATCCTGATATTGTTGGACTAACTGTGGAATCGGTTGGGATCCGAGATTATTCAAAATTAATTTAATTCTCTCTATCAAATATCACACACAAGGAAAATTGGCCGTTCTGAAGAATTACTAATAGGAAAGAAATTTGGTAACTTGATCATGAGTAGCGTAATAATAAGAGAATTTTGAGTAGCGTAACAATAACAACTTTGGGTAGCGTGACAATGCAATAAAAGAACTTTATACTCCCAAAACCGATTCAGCACAGGGGTCGAAAACAATTCCCACCAAGGCACGAGGGTTATGAAAAGAAGTTATACAGGATTTGAGAGATATAAGAGAGGAATGACAGTGAAACTCAATAAACTTTTCAAAATGCTGAATTTACTAATATCTCTCCTTTCTTTAAATCACATTACACTATACTATTCATTTTACTAATAAGTGACAACTTAAATTGATTTTTCTCTGAGAAATGAAACTTTACTTTTTGATAGAACTCTAGATTTTTCACTCATTTAACATTTTATTTATTCACAGTACACAGAATTCTCTCCACAACGAATTTTATACAGGCACATATACCTCAGTTAGCCAACAAATGTTATTACTCTTTAGATCTCACTCCTCCCCAACATCAGTGAAACTTAACATCCTGGACGAGTTGGTAACCCTTTTGAAAGACGGTATTTCTGACCAAACATTTTTACCACCTACAGTACACTTGAAATCCTTCACTCCTGAATGAATTATCAGGTGCTGAGTGAGATTACGCTTCCTACCAAACAGTTCGCCACATTCAGTACACTCGTGGCCATATAGGGCTTTCTCCGAGCACATCAGGCGAGCGAGTTTGCCTTGGGGACTTAGGGTGCTCTCCGAGCTCACCTGGTGCGGGAGAGCTCTAGGCCGTGCCCAGCAGAAACGTTACACCCAACTCCATCGATACACTATATACCAAAAGAAAAATCACGACTATTCTCCTTTCACAAGATAAATTCACTAAACAATTACATAATCAAAAGAACTAATCAATGTGTTTTGTGTAAATGGTGAGTGCACAATGTAAATCCTAACGAACTTTGCTAGGGCAGTTGCAATATGGCGGTTAGAGGAAGTTTTTGAGGTGGCGTTTTCACAGCATCTGTACGTGGCACAGAGACAAAACTGAGAGTCAGTCTCACTACAACTTAGGTCACAACGGCACACATAATATCAATGAACTTTTACAACGCCAGTATGAACAATGGGGAAGGGAAGAAAACAGAGTAATGAAACTCACCTGTACGTGGCACGGAGACAAAACTGAGAGTGGGTCAGGAGCTGGCTAACACTCCCTCTGCTACTCTTCAAGCGGTAAACTAAGCGACTTGGATGACGTGTAGGGTACTTTTGCTTTACCCCATGTGAGGGTCACAATTCTAAACTTCTGATTCTGAACGGATGCAGATATTAATTTTCTTTACTCTCAATCTGACAGGGAAAATTTAGTTATTCTAATTATCCCACACAAAGAGTCGTAAGTTGAATCAACAGCGGTCGCTAGCATCCTCTCGGCGGAGGAATACATTACCCAACTATTACGTCATGTCCTCGGGTACTAGCTAACTAAAATTTTTAACGGCTTCCCCCTCTATACGACATTATTTCTTCTATAAGCGTGTTAATCGACAACATTATGACTTTACTATGATTGCATCAGATCTGATTTAATGGAAAATGAGTACAGACGATACGCCACTCAAATACCCGACATATGCCTCCAGCAAAGCTTCACCTACAATATGTACAAATATTCTTAAGGACTAGCACAGCATAAATGAGATTTATGATCTTACAGCTACAGAAATAATAATAAAGAGAACATGTATTAACTACTAGGTACAAGCATGTTTCTATATCTTAAGCCTAGAATGGATTGGGGTAAACACTTACAAATGTATAGCTTACGTACTAAAGCCTTAACTTACATGACTTTCATGTTTTGACTCTTGTGGCATTACAGAAGCAACAGCGGAGCTCTGAGTGGTGACCGGCCTCCTGGGGTCATTATATAAACAGTGAGTACCTTCGCCTCCCCTCTCACCACATCAGTCAGTGAACACCCGCCGCTCCCCTCTCACCACATCAGTCAGTGAACACATCCACCTCCACTCTCACTATCCAATGACAATTTACCTTCTCCAAGAGATCAGCTAGACAGATCAGCTAAAAGAAATAGATCAACTGGGTTGCTGGGGACATGTCCACATATTTTCATGATGATCCCTCCATTAGACACAGAGAAATGTGACACCATAGCCCCACCCTCGACGGTAGAAGATACTGTCACCCTGAATATAATGTTGCTGCTCCTGTATACTTAGGCCACAAACTTTACTCCATAGGCAGAGGATTAAGAAAAAAAAAACTAAATCTAAGCTTTATTAATACAGATTCTTACAAAAACGGTAAAAGTGATACCCATGAGAATACACTGCGTTGGGTGATACAGGAAGCAATTCTTATACTTTGCCATTTGTTTAATTTTATTTATAATTCTAAATTATTTATGAATTCATTTAACTGATTAGTATGCACTGCTTTCCTTATCAAACTTAAAATGAAGTATGTAATTCATATGGAGAGCGTTGTCAGCAACGGTGATGTATGTGGGTAGTGATGGTGATAGTGTTGTGTGTCTTAAATAGACACTTGACCATTTTGGCCCAACCTGGCTCCACCACACACCCGCTCCATCACCAGCACCACTACAGCCACTGTCAACCCACACCCAAACACCGCAAACATGCCCTGAAAATGGATAACGCCTGATGTGGGACAGTAATTAATGGACTAAACTAATAATACCCCTTTTTCATGTGTAGTCAGTTCTTGGGACGTCACACATATATGTCTATAAAAGACTCATTAAAATATTTATTTCAAACTGATCTTAAGGCCACGATAGGGCTTAATTTTTTTTTCTGCTATCCCATACTCTTGTATAGCCTGACGTATACTCTACCCTTACACTCAGCTTATGTCAGTATAGACTAGTCCTCGGAGGATGATGTAGAGACTCATAAATTTTGCCCATAACTCGTGTGTCTCTCGGGCATCCACCGACAACTGTCCTTACATTTCAACTTAGCAATTCTGCAGATATGAAGTCAAGTTCACTATGATCCAAAAATATTCGATGGGAAGATGGGGGAGGGGGGGTAGTGTCCAAAGTACGTACTAGCTTCTTAATTATAAAAGACATGTTGTACTGTGGTCTTTTATTTTTAATCCGAAGTATCTACATGCAAAATTATAGTTGACACAGTACATACTTACCTCATTCATTCATTCATTGCCAGACGCCATGTATCCCAAATGGGGTGGCCAAGGGCTTAGAGTTAATTGTTTTACAGGGAGGGGCACTAATCCTCCACCAACCCCACTTGACACGTAGGGATGCCAACAGCATCTGGTGTTCCCAGGCGGTCACCCATCCAAGTACTAACCAGACCCAACGTTGCTTACGAGATAATAAAAGATGCTCATTACTCGATTACATACACCTAAGTTTTTCACCGCTATACTCCAATGAAGTATTTTGTTATTTATTTATTAACCTTACTCTCGTAGTAAAAGGGTCAATGAAAGCTATGTTTAGCCTCCCAGATAAAAAAAAAAAAAATCCCTCATGAACCGAATAAAATCGTCTGGGTGTAATGATAAAATGCAATATCAGATCGAGGGGGATAAAAGGTACAGTGAGGTAAATCTGTCCCATTTTCAGTAATGAAGGAAGTTACTATCATGGCTTACCCAAAGACTGGTGAGTGAGAGAATGGTGGTGACGGTGATGATCCTGGGTGGGTTCTTGCACATGATGGAGTTGGGTTCTGAGTACTTCATCCATTGATCGTACAGCCCTGATTCCACCAACGTGTAGGATCTAAACACAAGAAAAGACAGTTATATGTCTGTATGTGGAGAAAAACTCGCTAAGAAAATTGAAAGGCGAAATACTGAGCTCTCGTCTGTTTGTCCAAGACATCTCTGGGTATGAATGTATGTATTTATGTAAATTTATCATATACCCAAAGCCCTAATGTGAAACGGACCAGATTATATATATTTGTTACCTTTTTATCTTTATTTTTATTTTTTTAAGAATTATACAGCAACAATTATAATCTGTAGCACATTATCATTTATTTCACTAAACTGGGGCACTTACAACTTATTTATCCTCGGTAAAAAGAGGCTGTTCTTCTGAGTCACCATGCCCAGAGGGTTGGTTGCGTAGACGCTCCTTGAAAGGTAAAAATCACAACGACCTGCAAAAAGAATTACGAGATATTAATACAAAAGCTAGATATATTATTAGAAAACTATTGACGTGTTCCTTGTACGAACATACAAGATGCTTCTTATTTTCAAATGCCAGAGCAGTGTTTCACATTTGTCTAAGAATAGTTTTTGGTTAATTACCACCTTGCCTCTTGTCAACAGTCGTATGTCCCTGAAATCCTCATTTCTGTTATATCCGTCAGTGTCAGTGTCTTTCTCTGCTGCCTGGCATTATTTATTACAAGTGGAAATTGTAACAAGAGGAGTCGTAACATCTTGACAGTTCCAACACTACTCATATAGCATATTTTAATAAATGCACCATTTAGAGGTAAAGACCTTTATTTTCTCCCTCTATATGACCCTTGAATTAACCAGTTTGTCTGGCGTAGTAGCACTGACAACATTTAATTTATTCTAACCGATGACACACGACTGGGAAGGGAAGGGGAGTTCTCATAGTTTCACCTCGTGAAATATTCAATGCATAGTAGATATTTGCCTTAAGATCCTAGAAAATTCAAAGGCATAAATCTGTTAACTTTAATAACCTGACTTTTTTACTCAGCTGAGAAAAGTCTTAGTATTAGTCAAAATTATATTACATGATTAACGTGACAAAACCAGTTCAAGAATAGCTTCTCTCTCTCTCTCTCTCTCTCTCTCTCTCTGTGCGTGTGTGTGTGTGTGTGTGTGTGTGTGTGTGTGTGTGTGTGTGTGTCTGTGTGTGTGTCTGTGTGTGTGTGTGTGTGTGTGTCTGTGTGTGCTATTATAGATTGGCGTCGAACAAAAATTCACATAATTTTTGGCTTAGTGCTGCTATGATGCACTAATGCATTCTAAAATACAGATAACCAAAAAGATATTAAACGTTCGAGTACATAATCCCAGTAATCTTGGCAACCATATTACAACCTGTGAGAGAAAAGCTTTTGGGCAGCATGTTGGTAAAGTTGATATCCAGGTCAAAGATGACGTGAGTGGCTGCACGCACGACGGTCTCCATGCTGTTGGCTAATTCGGCGAACTTGTTGTAGGAGACTCGTTTCGTCCCTATCAGTTTCCCCAGTTCATGAAGTGGACCTGACGTGGCAGTCTGAAACGAATAAGGCTATCAAAACTTACCTACTTTACGATATAAGTTTATGGGATTTGGAAAGACGAGTTTTTAGTAATTCGGATAAAAAAGAAAAAAGGTATAATATCTGGCAGAAAATTTTGGTTATACATCAGACATATCAAAATAACTGATGACGAAAGAGCTAATGGCTGAAAATAGCATCATGAACTTAATTACCTATCAAAATCATGGATCCTACTCATAAATTAATTTGCTGCTTTATAGGGCTTGAGGAATTGTACATGGCAAAAAAAAAAAAAAATCAATAGAAAGAAATTGCCTTAACCTTAGAGCATCCTCTTACTATGATATGAATTTCATGAATAATTTAACTATTTCCGGCAATACTGGTATACTTATTTTCTGACTAACAGCATATCAGATAAACTATCGCATTATGGACAGCCAATTAGATACTCTTAATTTTTATCGTCCTGAAGAAACAACCACTCACTTCAATATATTTAATGATCAAAGTGTTTGGAACAACAATTATCCCAACATCAGAGTTGTCAAGGACGTCCTCAAGTCTCTGATAGGGTTGGTCTATGTATCTGACTGCCAGAAGGGACATGAGGTTGCCGACGTAACTCTGTGTCAGCACCACCATCATCAGCATCCACACCCCTAGCAACACACGATCCCACCACCACCGACTCTTAGTTCTTTTTATATCTGGAAGACAAAATTTAGTCTAGCAAAATATATGGATCACCAAAATATTTGATGGCCTGTTTCTGGAAGCTTTGGTGAAGGGCAGGTAAACGTTACAGTAAGCTGCCTATATTGGGATGAATTTAAGCATCATCTAACACAAGACCGTGGTTGAGCATCATGAAACTATATGGACGAAACTATTGGCTCTTTTTGTATTCTCACAGAGAAAAATCGACTAGTTCGGAAGCTAAGAAGCCTGGATGCTGCCTATATTAACTCAGCCGTTCTCACTTAATCTAATCTCTCAGAGTCCCTCCAAAGTTAGTCTAAAATTACTCGGTGTAAACTACAACATGGTAAGCACTAGTTACCTTCTTGGAAAAGAACTCGCACACACTTGAAGGTGTTGGCATCTCTCATGCGTGGTTCTTGCATATGAGTGGGAAGGCAGAAAGGCAGAAGCAGCATCACAGCACATACTGCCATCAGTGCTGTCAACACAGCCACCCAAACCTTTGGTCTCAGAGGCAGCAGGAAGCCCCACGGGTCCACCTCAGGTCGACCACGGGCAGCGAGAATTTGATAATTTCCCATAAACACAAATGGAGAGTAGTCTATCCATTGGCTTCTGGTTATATCCATGAAAAATGGTCCCGGAGTAAACTCCACTTCCTGAAATGTGTCTTTGTAAAATATAATAAAGAATAGTAAATAAAGTATGTCGGGATATATTTAATAAAAGATTAACCTTTTCCACAAGAAACTATGATGAGTAATTCGTGGGAAGGCTCACATGTCGTTTTCTTGACTCAATATATTTATTTATTTTTTTTTTTTCAGAACTTGTCATTTCAAGAGAAGTCGTCCCCAAGCTAAGTATTTAAAAGGGAAACTAACAAAAAATATTTGTTCAGATTACGTATTTGCGAAACTTGACGGTGGAATTTTGTGTAAGAGAAAATATAACTACTGTACAATGCTAAAAGCTATGGAAGAATAATTGAAATTTGGAATCTTCCTAAGATACGGCTGCATGTAAAAAGAATACTCAAATCACAAGCAGCAGGTCAACAGAAACTGGTTTTAATAACCACAACCAGACAAAAGGGGTAGCAAAAAATAATGTTAAAAAGAAATGCTGAAAAATATAATTGATAAAAAGATGCTCCTATGTGTCCTAAACCAAAGAGTATTCGGTTCACAGGTGCTATATATACTCTTGTTCTAACTTGGCCCAAAACTGCCATTCCATATTGAGAAGTTTGCTGCAATAACGAGTTAGCATTAGAAAACGACTCTAGTGATAGAGTAGTCTTCTGAAAAGGAAACATTGTCTTTTTCTGTCATCGAGCTTCGTAGTATAATCCGCAGAAGGACGAAAATCTAAGTCAAGTTGAGCTAAACGAACTATAGATCTGACCTCACGTGTAATGAGTCCCATCATGCCTGTCCAAGTCCCATCGCTCAGCAGTAAGCCCCAAGTCCTGTCAGAGGATCTCATGTACGTGTATCTGTCAGTGGGACATGATTTAAGTACCTCTGATGATTTTCTAACACGAAAAATTTGTCGAGAGGGTAAGTTCACATGGATATATTATTTTCACTAGCTTATGACATATTGTACAACCAGCCAGTGTTAATTTATAGAACCAAGATACTTCCAACCAAACCAAGAATGTACTAAACCAAGTGTGTATTATAGCTTACGTGAAGTTCATGATTGCGGACAGTATCTCCATAATGTTCCCCGCTGCCCCCCCAAAGGTGAGTCGTTTGCCCCCTGGTGCCATCGGGTCATCTACTATAATTGCCAGCTGTGACACAAATTCCTCCGCTGTCACTAGAACGTGAGGACGGTGAGGGAACCTGCGGGAAGATGGTGTATGGTATAGGGTTAACTAGCAATGTTACTTGGGTGATTATATTCATTCAGGGGTATTCAAGGCTAAATAGTGGGAATAAGGTTAAATTGGCCCATTCTGGAAATTTCACCTATTCAGCGTCCTTATTTTATTAATTAATTAATTTATTTACTTTTGTATGTCCCCTCTGTTCCCCAGCAGGAATCATCAGATCCTGAGCCATCCTCTTCTAATATATTGTAACTCAATAAACTGGGGCATGTTATAACAATACGAGTGACCATGTAAGATCTGTTATGTATGCACCTCACTGCCTCTGATCTATGGCCGTATCTTAGAGGACAGTTGCCGACACACAAAGGTTACCGTAAGAACTTCTGGGGGAAAAGATCTGATAGATGGGTGAAAGTTAGACGTTGATCGAATGTCCATGATGCCACTTGTAACGGCCGGGATTCTTGGTCGGTGAATGGCAGCCATGAGAACACTTTGGTACTGTTGATGAAAAAGCAAAGTGTCCATTAATCAATACTCAAAATTATCGACCTTTTACTTTGTGTTCCCGTACGGTTGCAACCGGATCAGAGGGATGTTGAAGACCAATATGAAAAACTTGAAAGACTCCGACCATTTCACTGGATTTCAGAATTCATTGTTTATAGTCTCGATACTTACAATAGATCAGTAATTATGTTGACAACTGTATACAGATAATTCTTGTTACCTGAAGACTGGCAAGGTATCGCCCACAACAACAACGACAGATGTGGTTCGTGAGAGAGTCCTGTGAAGATGGGGAAGGGTCTGGAGTTGGAGGAGAGGGATGCGAGTGAATACGAGCAGCTTTGTTTTCAGGACCTGCAGGAGGTGGCTCTTGAAGGACTCAGCGAAGGCGGCGAGGAAGGCTGGATCATCGCTCACCATCACGATCGTCACGCACCACAATGTACCACGAAGCTAATGGTGCCAACTTGAATAATATTACAAAACTAATTATGCCAACATAAATTGAATGACAAAGCTAATGGTGCTGACATTAAAAAAAAAAAATCACGAACCTAACGGTGCCAACACGAAAAATATCACAAAACCAATCGTGCCAACATAAATATCAGGTACCTAATGCCAACAAGAATATCAGGTACCTAATGCCAACAAGAATATCACGAAACTAATGATGCCAAGATAAATTATAGTCTGACAACGAGAGGACCCTAATACTACCCCTGACCACGATTTACACCCATCGAATATTCTGTACAATCCTGGCTCTTGCCAGGTGTGTCTTTGTCCTAAGATCTTGTCAGTGGTCCAGGAACTGAAACAGGGATCTCTCGGTTGTAGGCCAAGTATACTTCCAATTACACAATGCTCAATCATAGGAATCCTTAATGAATTAAACTGTTTTATGTCTGATTCCTTCAGCCTGATGACGTCTTTCTGTATTTCATGCCGGCTACAAAGGAAGGGAACAGAAAGACGTCTACGAGACTAATGTTAATCAGTTACGGGTTTTTATGTGTGTATATCTTTAAAGAACTTTGAGGTATTGTCTCCACAGTCCATTTTCTTTCCTTTAATCTTCACTCCGTGGTCACATACCTGTTGAGCAGTGGCTATACTCTGTGAGAGATGTTCATAAGTCATGCTGGTGTTTTGTTCACTAGTCTTCACCTCAAACACTCCGATTCCCCAAGGAGCATGTAAGTGTTCTAGATCCTGAAGGAGAACACATAATGATTAATATTTCCTATTCTGCACAATTAACCAACAATAACGATGACTAGAACAACAAATTAAGCATATTAGCTGCAAGTGTAACAGTTCTGATTGACACTGGGCAGACTTTGATTTATGCTGTTCACTCAACAGCACAAAAGTTGTAAAACCGAAAATGTGAGTTACATGTATCGTATAGTAAAATAAATACTGATTAAATGTTTAGCGTTTAACCCTATCAGACTCTTCTGTTGATGCTCTGAACAGTTTTTACCTGTATTGTTGTATATACTTATCTGCGTCATGGAGACTCCCCATGGAGAGCCATCTGTCAGCAGAAGGACAGAAAAGTGAGACCACCACTCTATGGCCAGCATGTCATCCAGTGCTTGGCGGCTCCCCATTGATGCTTTGGTCGTGTCTAACAAATACGAGGGTGAATAGAAGCAAACATGAACAGTACTATTTTTAGCACAGGTACTAAAGTGTTTGTCTGGCACTATGCACCAAAATTAGCTCCTCATCTACCTGTGTCTTCTCTCTGCTGCTTAAAACTGTTTGACTGTATCCAAAGTATAATACTAAAAGTAACACAGCGGAAAGCACGGAGAGACTCATGTTCAGTGAATCAATGAAAGCTAACTGGTCAGGTTAGTCTGCATAGTTTATGTTTGTTTCATATTATAGCTCAGTTAATTTAAAGCTAACTACGAGTAGCTGTGTAGTTATCGATAAGCAAACCTTCAAAAGGGCATAGTTTGCTGGAGCTGCAGTGGCTTGAAACATCCAGTAGCGCATAATGACTTGGAATTCTGTGTACCAGGATTTCTTGTCGCAAAAAGCAAGATCCGGAAATAATTAAATTCAAGCAGTATAACTTGATAATATTTGGTGATGCACTTTTGAAAGCCTGAATAATTTTTTTTTTTTTTACCTAGCTGTTTCCCTTTACAGTAATCGACGTGCCTGTAATGTGATGTAGGCGGGCATGGACCAGAAGGCAGGTGACCCCCAGGACAAGCCACAGCCTCCAAACAGTAGCAAACATCATACCACCACCACCAAAACACACCACGATCACCACGCCGCGTCACGACCCCCACCGCACACCTCCGTATCACCACACTTCACGACCACCACCGCACACTTTCGTACCACGTACGTCACTACCACTGCTACTTTATGCCCCCAGCACTGCCAAAAATATGTTAAGACCACTACTGCACGCCTCCACCACCATCATAATACTCCTATTTTTCTAACAAATCTCCACCACAACACCCCTAGGGCCTGATCCATTTAGACACAGTAAATCTAATCCCTCTCGTAATTCAAGTCATATGTTCTGCCTGAAGAATATCAGACATACAGTAAATCGAAACTCTTCTTTCTTTATCCATACTTCGAAAAGAAATAGATGACCAGAATTTTTGCTCTCATAATTTAATGTTTTTCCAAAAAGAACAGAAGGCAGGGAAAATTTTTAACCAATGAAGCGAAAGCCAATACCAGGTAAGGAAGGGAGTTGATCATAAATTTGTGAATCAAGAACATGACCAACAAACTAGAAAACAATATCAGTGCGTGGTTTATGCGAGTTCATTTTTATATTCTCTGCGTTGATATGCATGTCTTGGATGAGGAAGGTTGCTAACAATATATATATATATATATATATATATATATATATATATATATATATATATACTTATTTATCTTTTAACACATCTTTCAGCACATACGTCAGGGTGTCTGATAAGCTTCACTACATAATATTCGAAGGAAAATGGACTTTATTCCATGCTACATTTTTATTTTTATTATGATTTTCATTATATATATATATATATATATATATATATATATATATATATATATATATATATATATATATATATATATATATATATATATATATATATATCACTGCAATTTTCTCCAATACCATTATGTAACCAAAATTCTTACACTGTTTAGAAATACGTATTTATTCCGTTAACTTCGTTAATGTCAAATACTTTTCGTCTGGGAAAACTTTTAAATAAGAGGAAGATCAGAGTGCCTGGTTTAACATCTTAGCCAAGTACAAAAATAGGTTATCACCATACGAAAAAGCACAAGCAAATCTGAAGCCTGCAATACCAATTTCGCCATCTGTCTATCTATATACAGTACCTAGGCTGCTTCCCCCAACGAAAGGGAGGTAGCCGAGACGGGACGACACACTCCCAATTTGCTCATCCACTCAAACACATTCATTCGCATCCTAGTCCCAAAGGGGAGAAGGGACAGATCCTCACCACACCACACCACACTAGGGTTACCTGCACAGTGCGATCAGTGACATCCACAGCAGGGCCCGACAGCAGAGCTGGTTTACCCCTGCCACATCATAATGGACCCATCCTCTTACCCGCACCTGACGTGATCAGCTGATCAGACAAAATGCAGGAGAATATCCCCTCAGGGCTGCGTCATCATTTATTCATTCACAATTTCTTTCCATTCATATCCATCAGCACAGCCACTTTTCCTTGCTCAACAGAATTCCCTCTCACATCCAACGCTCTCTTTACACAGTCCATCCATCCTATTCGTGGTCTTCCTCTTAGCCTTACACCTCTCACATCAGATCTAGTTATCTTTCTCACCAATCCTCATTATCCATTCTCTCCTTATGTGCAGACCATCGCATCACCCTCTGCTCAACTCGATCAGCCATCTTCCGAATAACTCCAGCTCTCCTTCACATTTCATCATTTCTCACTCGATCCATACGCTTCACTCCACACATACTCCTCAGACACATGTCCATTACATTCAAACTTTTCCTCTCTGTTACACCCATATTCAATGTTTCAGTCCCATATAATGAAGTCGGTACCACAACACCCTCATACAGCCTTCTCTTTACATATGTTCTAAGCGAATGACTTCTAAACACTTTTTTCATTCCTCCCAGCACCTTTCCTACTTCATTCAATCTAAGCTTCACTTCTGTATCTGTTCTTCCATCCACAGCAACATGTGACCCTAAATACTTAAAACACTACCTCCTCAAGCAACTCGCCATTCAAAACTATATTCATCCTCCTACCACCTACCAACCTCGTACGCTTCATCACTTTACTCTTATTTTCATTTACTTTCAATTTCCTTCTTTCACACACCCTTCCCAACTCATCTACAACTGTCACAATCTCTCCTCTAAATAAGCCGCCAGTGCAGTATCATCCGCAAACAGCAGCTGCTTCAGATTCCACTCTCTACCATCAACATTCACCAGACTCAGACCTCCACCTAACACACTTGTATTCACCTCCCTTACAACACCATCCACATAAATATTGAACAACCAAGGCTACTTCACACATCCCTGCCTCAGCTCCACTCTCACGGAAAATCAATCACTCAAAGTAATTCCCACTCTTACACACGCTCTACAGTACTATTTACATAAAAACTTTGAATTCCTTTCAGTAACCTACCATCAAGTCCATACAATCTTAAAACAATCCACAAAGCCTCCCTATGAGTTCTATCATACGCTTTCTCTAAATCCATGAACTCCCAAAATACATCCTTACCTTTCGCTAAATACTTTTCACACACTTGTCTCACAGCAAACACCTGATCCACGCATCTCCTCCCTTTCCTAAAGCCACACTGCTCATCACCAATCACTCACTCTGTACCCTCTTTAACTCTCTTAATTAACACTCTACCATACACCTTACCTACAACACTCAACAAACTTATACCCCTAAAGCTAGTACATTTATACTTATCACCCTTACCTTTAAACAACTGGACCACACAAGCACTTGCCCAGTCAACTGGCACCATATCTTGCACAAAACTCACATTCAACAATTTTACTAACCAGTCAACAATAGTCGCTCCACCACCTTTCAGACATTCCACAGCACACCCATCCTACCCGCAGCTTTCCGTGTTTTCATCTCCTTTACTGCCTCCTGCACTTCCTCCCTCGTGATCAAAGAATCATTCAATTCTCCTAACACATCTATTTCTTGCACCCTTCCATCTGCCACAATCTCAGCCTCCCTCTCCTCCTCTACATTTAACAATCTTTCAAAATACTCCGCCCATCTCATCCTTACTGCATCAATATCAGTTAACATCCTTCCATCCTCTGCTTTTACTGGCTCTTCCTTCCCAGAGTCTCCCTATAGCACCCTTCTCACCTCCTTCCAAAACATTTTCTTAGTCTGTTGATTCTCAGTCAACCACCTACTCCACCTCATATCTGTTGCCACTTTAGCATCACGCACAGCCATTCTCGCCCTATTTCTCTTTTCCTTATACCTCTCATATGACACCTCATCCTTCCTGTGCAACCACACTTCATATGCACGTCTCTTCTCAGCCACAGCCATACTTACTTCCTCTCACAACCATTCACTCCCCATTCTTGCACCACCACCCACTCATCTCACACCACGCCTCTTCCGCATGCCCCACCACAGCACTCTTAAACAACTGCCATTCCTCCCTCACACTGCCATTCTCCTGATCTTTCACTTCGTTCCACTCATCTTTCAATTTCTCCTGATACTCTATCATTTTCTCTCTCTTATCCAACTCACTCTCAAAACCCCTTCACACACCTAACTCTCCTAGCTCTCATCCATCTCTTATCTACTCTCAACTTTCCCTTCATCAGGTAGTGGCCAGACATACCTCCACCCTCCCCTCTCAGAACTCTCACATCGAACAATCTTCCTATTACATTCCTGGACACAACCACATAGTCCGTCAATGCTCTATCAACAACCCTTCCACCCTCCCGTCTCACCCATGTATACTTATAAATATCTTTCTTCTCAAACAAGGTATTTCCAATCAGTATCTCACGCTCAACGCACATCTCTATCATTCGTTTCCCATTTTCATTTCTTCCAGGCACACCATGCATACCAACTACACCTTCAACTGCTACATTTCCCACTCTAACATTCAGATCTCCCATCATTACCACATTCATATTCGCTCCAAAACTCTGCTGACACTCATCAACATCATTCCAGAAAGACTTCTACTCTTCTTCATCTCTTTCACTACCAGGCCCATATGCACTCACAAGTACCCACAACTCACGTTCAAATTTCGCTTTCACCCACATCAGTCTCGATGACACCTCCCATTCAATCACACGCTGGCTGCACTTCCGGACTCACTAACAAGGCCACACCTCTTGGCCTTCCTCTGTCAATACCTGAGAATCTTCCATTCACACTTCCAAACTCAGACTCACCTTTCCCTTTCATCTTTGTTTCACTCTGAGCTAACACATCCAACTTTCTTCTCACAAACATTCTCCCAATCTCCTCCCTTTGAGCCTCAATCGTACTACATCCGCGCACATTCATAGACTCAATCTTCAGGGTACGGGGATAACTCAATCCCCCATCCCTTTCTCTGGCCTGTCCCTTTTTAGGAACTTTAAAAAAAAAAAAAAAAAACAGAGGAGGGGGGGTCCCTAGTCCCCTCACCCCGCCCTTTTTAGTTGCCTTTTACAACACGCAGGGAATAAAGTGGCAGAATTCTTCCTAACACAGCCTGGCCGCAGAGTAGTAGAACAACCTCTTTGTGTGGCCAGATTGTGTCCCCCCCGCCACAGGGGGAGAAAACCTAATACAAGAACGTTTGGTATGACACATGAAATACAGATTGTTTATAACTGTTCTAACCTAGAACAACATACATTGTCATTCTGAAAGAGATGGACAATAGTTTTTCAGAATAAAATAAGACTTAAGTGTCTGCTGGAAGTATTATGCCACGTACTTACTGACTACGCTGTTAAATCTCAGCGTGATGGTTGCTTTGGGATGTAAATGCTTACTTAACTGAGAGCACATAAATAACTGAGAGCACAAATGAGATCTCTCATCTTATACCTCACATCATTCAGTGTTTGATCTGCCCTGCTTTGGGTAACGAAAACAATATTTAGCACAGATATCACAATTCTCTACGTCTACCCGCAGATGAATTTATACGAAAGCCAACTTTGTTATCTTTTCCTTGGCTCTTGCTAGTATTTTTCTACGAACGACAACGAAACTATGGCACATGATGTGTTGGCAGTTCATAATCTTGATATATAGGACCAGTTCACTCGCCTGTCAGATATAAAGAGCCTGTCTGTATGGTTTGCAAGGAAATGTTTCAAAACTGAGGAGGTTTGTAAAGTTACTCTTCATGGAATAGGTTATGAGTACTTCAGCTTTATGTTTACTGTACATGAAACTCAGTAATACCTGTAAAGCTCAGGGTATTTAGTATATCCATAGTGATAATAAAAATCTGTTTGAACTCCTCTGATGTTCATTTCTGATACATATAACTTATCATGGTGCAATGCTATGGGATGGAACACTTTAATACGGCTGTAAATTGCTTTGTAGTGTTTCCCGTTACTAGGTCGGCCAGTGCTACGCCTGTTCTCAACATGTCCCTCCTGCTTCCACCGCCTGAGCCACCTGCAGACAGTGGTGACGCTGGATCCGGTTACCCTAGCTATGGCACGCGCTGACAGGCCCCCCATCCACATCCAGATGAAGTTGCTGCGTTCTGTCAGGGAGGTTGGGCGTGAGGGCCGCTGTGTTTCCATGTCCTGACTAAGAAAGATATTCAAAAATCAAATGTATAATAGAACTTTGTCCTTCCGGTTAGTTTCCATGAAGTGTTGGTCGTACGATTTGTAGATACTTTTGTTTAAGTCCTTCACAAAATCGATATTATTTTCACTACAATCCTTTTGCTACTGAATTATTTTTATTAAGTACGAGATTATTAGTAAACTATTCGATGAGGCCTATTTATAAAAGTCATTCAGTTTGAAACACCTCTTCTGAATTAAATACCTTCTGAATGTAGGGACAATATGTAAATATCCTGAATTATCTTTGGATTCTGGGAGGCAAGTTTGGGTACTGGTAGTAATTCTTGAGTCCTGGACTACAAGGGGTGAGCAATATCTTTCATTCATAGACTTTGCTCGGTAGTTTCTTGAATCCATAGTGTATCTACCGTAATGGGGCCCATCTTTTTAACAAAATGAAAGTGTGTCATATAGATCGTAACTTTAAGCCTGCCCAGGATGGACTGTGCCTAGAATTTCACTGGTTCTCTGCTTCATGTCCCAAATAGGACCCACGAAGCAACCAAGTAATCTTTCTACCCCATGAAAGATGTGGGAATCATTAACAGGTTAATGAAGAATGAGCATAAATCAGCAATAGGTTATAAACAACAAAAGTGGTTCGAAATATGTCAAGAAACAACAAAACAAGTCCTTATACAAGTCTTTAAGCAACGAAAACAATTCTCTAAATAACCGAAAAACTAAACAACAGAAACAAACCTCAATGCAACAGAAGCAAATATCTAAGTAACAGTGGCAAACCTTGAACCAAAAGAAACAAATCTCTAAGCAAGAGAAATAAATCTCTAAGCAACATCTACAAACCTTTAAGCAACTGAAAAAAATCTATGCAACAGAGACAAACTTCAGAGCAACAAGAGCAAACCTCTGAGCAGCAGAAAAAAAAAATCCAAGCAACAGAGACAAACCTCAGAGCAACAGAAACACACCCCTAAGCAACAGAAACAAATATCTAAGCAAGAGACATGTTGTTACTTAGAGACAGGTTAGCTGGCACGACCGGGCTGCTTTATCACACATTCTCAGGCTCTGTGTTATGGACTGTGAAGGAAAATTGATCCATTGAGACCACAAACATCACTTACTCTTTGGAGAAATGAACTGCCCCACGAACTGCCTAAGCAAGGAAAATATGTCTAAGGAACAATAAAAAATTAATAACAAACAAGTCCTTATAAAATATACAGGTTAGTCAACAACAAACAAATTTTAAACAAAAAAAGCAAGTCTGAAGCAAAAAAAGATTGTGCTCCCAAAGAGAAAAGTGTGTGAAACCAATTATAACAAGTCCCAGTGCAACATAAATATGACAAACTAGTCTTAAAACAAAAGATACCATTGCTAGTAGCCGGAATTTTTTTTGCTGATTTCCGGTTGACTGAGAGATATTCGATGGATTTTCATGGTGTCCGAAATTTAGTGATCTGTAAACTTCAAAAGCGTCGAAACTTTCTTCATCTTTAACTATTTTCAGAAGTTAATAAAAGATACTAATTACCTTCGCGCAAAGATGTTTCGTTCGGTCAGAGAGGTTGGTTGTGACGATCGCTGGGCTTTCATATTCGGTGTCTGAAACGTATGCATCAGAGAAAATTAAAAAGGTGGAATCTGTCTTGATTTATAGCTGTCAGTATAAGGTGGTTAAGGATTAATAAACGTCTTCCCGATAATGATACATTGCTCTGTCAGTGGGGGTACAACATGACAAACAGGAACGTGTTACCTCATGATTAATAACAACAAGGTACAATGTCATTAACAGCAACACGGTACAATAACACTTACAGCAACCCCGTACTCCATCACCTACAACAACACTGTACTATCTCACTAACATTAACACCATACCATATCACTAACAACAACACTGCACCATATGACTAACACAGTGCCATATGACTAACAGCAACACAGTGCCACCTGACTCACTTTGTAAGAGGAGGGGAAGGTGTGGCTGGAATGTGATCTCTAACAGCCTGGAGCAACAGCTGAGCTCTGAGTGATGACCGGCCTCCTGGGGCCCTTATATAAACAGTGAACACCTTCCCCCTCCCCTCTCACTACACCAACGAGTGACTACCTTCTCCTCCCCTCTCACTGCACCACCCATTAAACACCCCCCTTCCCCTCTCACCACATCAGTCATTGAACACCTACCCCTTCTCTCTCACTACCAATGACAATTTACTTTCTCCAAGAGATCAACTAGACGCATCAACAAAAATAGATCAGCTGGGTTACTAGGGACATGTCGACATATTTTCATGATGATCCTTCCGTTAGTGTTATATAATTCCCTGGAGAGACAGACACTGACAGACAAGTGTGATTACATATTCGTACCCTCGACAGTAGAAGATACTGTCAGGCAGAATATAATGTTGTTGCACATGTATACTAAAGTCACTAAGTTTATTCGATAGGCAGTGTATTAAGAAAAAAAAAATCGAACGAACTTCTAGAATTTAGTAATATATAGCCTTATACAAACCGTAACAGTGATACCTATGAGAATACACTGCTGTGAGTGATACTGGGAGCAACTCTTATACCTTGCCATTTGTATAATTATATAATTATATAATTCTAAATTATTTATGCATGCATTTAATATGTTGGTATATACTGCTCTTCTTATCAAACTTAAAATGAAGTAAGTAATTAATGTGAAAAGCTTTGTCAGCAACGGTGATGTGTGTGTTTAGTGATGGTGATAGTGGTGTGTGTCTTAAATGGCCACCTGATTCTTTTGGCCCCACCTGGCTCCACCACACACCAGCTCCATCACCAGCACCACCACAGCCACAGTGAACCCATACCCAAGCACCGCAAACATGCCCTGAAAATGGATAACGCAGGATGTAGGGAAATAATTCTTTCATTAATGCACTAAACTAATAATACCTCTTGTACATGCATAGTCAGTTCTTACGACGTCACATATACAGTACATGTCTATAGAAGTCCTATTAAAACAATTATTTATTTCGACCTGATCTTGAGGCCACGGTAGGGATTCAATTATTTTACTGTCCCATATTCTTGTATAGCCTTGACGTTTAATCTGGCCTTATACTCAGATAATGTCAGTATAGACTAGTTCTCGGAGGACGATGTGTAGATTCACAAACTTTGTCCATAACTCGTGTGCCTCACCATCACCCACTAACAACTCGCCTAACACTTCAACATAGGTTAGTTCAATGTACCAAATATAAAGTCAAGTTCACTATGATCCAACAATATACCATGGGAAGACGAGGGGGGGGGGGAGCAGTGTCAAAAGTACGTATCTAGATTCTAAATTATAAAAGGTGGGTTTTACTGTGGTCTTATTTTTATCCGAAATACCTACCGGCATAATTAAATGTGACAGTACATACTGTATATTTACCTACGAGATGTTAAAAGATGCTCATTACTCGATTACATACACCCAACTTTTTTACAACTTCACTCCAGTGAAGTATTTTGTTATTTATTATATATATATATATATATATATATATATATATATATATATATATATATATATATATATATATATATATATATATATATATATATATATATATATATATAGCCAGACGCCTCAATCCCGTTCGGGGTGGCCACAAACAAATCGCCTCCACGTCGCCTTGTCCGCCGCCATTTCACTGCCCCGCTCCCAACCTACACCCCCTCTCTCATATACCTCTCCACCCCATCCCACCAACTCATCCTCGGCCTCCCTCCCTCTTCCCTCCTCCACCTCACTCACATACACTCTCTTCGTCAGTCTCTCACCCTCCATCCTCTCCACATGCCCAAACCACCTCATTGTATTCCTCCTAACGCTTCCTATCACATCCACATATATATATATATATATATATATATATATATATATATATATATATATATATATATATATATATATATATATATATATATATATATATGCGTGTGTGTGTGTGTGTGTGTGTGTGTGTACCTTACTCACTCTCGTAGTAAAAGGGTTAATGAAATCTATGTTCAGCTCCCAGGTCAAAAAATCTCTTGTGAACCGAATAAAATCGTCTGGGTGTAAGGATAAAATCTAATATCAGATTGAGGGGGATAAAAGGTACAGTTAGGTAAATCTATCCTATTTTCAGTAATGAAGGAAGTTACTATCATGGCTTACCCAAAGACTGGTGAGTGAGAAAATTGTGGTGACGGTGATAATCCTTGGTTGGTTCTTGCACATGCTGGAGTTGTGTTCTGAGTACTTCATCCATTTATCGTACAGCCCTGATTCCACTACTGTGTAGGATCTAAACACAAAAAGAGACACTTTCATGTCTGTATGTGCAGAACAACTCGCTAAGAAAAGTGAAAGGTGAAATACTGTACCGAGGTCTCGTCCGTATGTACTTAAGTAAACTTATGATTTATCCAAGCCCTCCTATGAAACAGAGATTATAATTCATTATTAGGTTTGTATTTTTATCTTAAAAAAGAATTATTTATACAGCAACATTTATTATCTGTAGTACATTATCCGTTCTCCCCTTTGGGGCTAAGATGCGAATGAATGTGTTTGAATGGATGAGTAAATGGAGAGTGAGTCGTCCTGTCTCGGCTACCTCCCTTTCCTTTGGGGGAAGCAGCCTATGTATATAGATAGATAGATAGATAGTACATTATCATTTATTTCACTAAATTTTGGCACTTATAACTTATTAATCCTCGGTAAAGAGAGGCTGTTCTGAGTCACCATGGCCAAAGGGTTGGTTGAATAGATGCTTCGTGAAAGACAAAAATCACAACGACCTGCAAAAAGAATTACTAGATATTATTAATACAAAATCATAGATATACTATAAAAAAAAAAAAACTGAAGTGTTTCTTTTACGGACTTACAAGATGCTTCTTATTTTCAATTGCCAGAACAGCGTTTTACATTTGTCTAAAGATAGTTTTTGGTTAATTACCGCCTTCCTTCTTGTCAACAGTCGTATGTCCCTGAAATCCTCATTTTTGTTATATCCACCAATTTCAGCGTCTTTCCCTGCTGCCTGACATTACTAATTACAAGTGGAAATAGTAACAAGAGAAGTCGTAACATCTTGACAGTTCCAGCCCTACTCATATAGTTTATTTTAATAAAAGCACTATTTAGAGACAAAGACCTTTATTTTCTCCCTATATATAATCCTTGAACTAACCAGTTTGTCAGTTGTAGTATCCGTGATAACATTTAATTTATTCTGACTAATGACAGACGACTGGGAAGGGAAGGGGAGTTCTCATGGCTCATCCTCGCGAAATATTCAATGCACAGTAGATATTTGCCTTATGATCCTTGAAAATTCAAAGGCATATATCTGTTAACTTAAATCACCCGAGTTTTTCACTCAACAGAGAAAAGTCAACTTTATATTACATGATTATCGTGACAGTCAGTTCAGCAACAACTTCTGTGTGTGTGTGTGTGTGTGTGTGTGTGTGTGTGTGTGTGTGTGTGTGTGTGTGTGTGTGTGTATGCTATTATACATTGGCGGCGAACAAAAAATCATATGTTGTTGGCTTGGTGCTGCACTGATACACTGATGCATTCTAAAATGCAGGTAACCAAAGAGATATTAAACTTTCGAGCAAATAATCCCAGTAATCTTGGCAACCATATTACAACGTGTGACAGAAAAGCTTTTGGGCAGCATGTTGGTAAAGTTGATATCCAGGTCAAAGATGACGTGAGTGGCTGCACGCACGACGGTCTCCATGCTGCTGGCTAATTCGGCGAACTTGTTGTAAGAGACTCATTTCGTCCCTATTTTCCCAGTTCATGAAGTGGACCTGACGTGGCAGTCTGAAACGAATAAGGCTATCAAAACTTAGCTACTTTACGATATAAGTTTATGGGATTTGGAAAGACGAGTTTTTAGTAATTAAAAAAAAAAAAAAGTACGTGTATATGTCTGGCAAAATATTTTGGTTATACATTAAACATATGAAAATAACCGATGGCCCATGAGCTAATGGCTGAAAATAGTATCAGGAACTTAATTACCTATCAAAATCATAGATCCTACTCATAAATAAATTCGTTGCTTTATAGTGTTTGAGAAACTGTGTATGGAAAAAAGAAAAATGTTTTCAACAGACAGAAATTGCCTTAACCTTAGGGCAGCCTCTTACTATGATATGAATTTCATGAATAATTTAACCATCATTTCAGGCAAAACTGGTATGCTTATTATTTTTTGACGCCATAATTAACCAAGAGCATATCAATTAATGTATCGCATTATAGACTGACAATTAGATACTCTTAATTTTTTATCGTCCTGAAGAAACAATCACTCACTTCAGCTTATTTAATGATCAGATTGTTTGGAGTAATAATTAACCCGACATTAGTATTGTCAAGGACGTCCACAAGTCTCTGATGAGGTTCCTGACGTAGCTGTGTCAGCACCATCATCATCAGCATCCCCCCCCCCCCCAGCATCACACGATCCAACCACCACCGACTCTTAATTCTCTTTATATCTGGAAGACAAAATTTAGTGAAACAAAAGATATGGATCACCAGAATATTTGATGGCCTGTTAATGACACCGTTGGTGAAACAAAAGTAGTGGTTACAGTAAGGTGCCATTAGTGAAATGCATTTAAGCATCATCAAACACAAGACCGTGGTTGAGCATCATGAAACTGTATGGACGAAAGTATTGGCTCTTTTAATATTCTCACAGAGAAAAATTGATTAGTTCGGAAGCTAAGAAGCCTGGATGCTACCTACATTAACTCAGCCGTTCTCACTTATTGTAATCTCTCAGAGTCCCTCCAAAGTTAGTCTAAAATTACCCAGTGTAAACTACGGCATGGCAAACACTAGTTAACTCGTAAGCAGTTGAAGATGTTGGCATCTTTCATGTGTGGTTCTTGCATATGAGTGGGAATGCAAAAGGGCAGAAGCAGCATCACAGTGCATATTGCCAACAGTGCTGTCATCACAGCCACCCAAACCTTTGGTCTAAGAGGCAGCAGGAAGCCCCACGGGTCCACCTCAGGTCGACCACGGGCAGCAAGAAATAGATAATTTCCCATAATCACAAACTGAGTGTAGTCTATCCACTGGCCTCTGGTTATATCCATGAAAAATGGTCCCGGAGCAAACTCCACTTCCTGGAATGTGCTTTTGTAAAATATAATGAAGAACAGTAGAATAAATTAATGTACGTCGGGATATAATTAATACAAGATTAACCTTTACCACAGTATTCCTTGATGAGTAATTCGTGAGAAGGTTCACAAGTCGTTTTCTTGACTCAATATATTTTTTGTTTTGATCACTTGTCATTTCAAGAGACGTGGTCCCTGAGCTAAATATTTGGAAGGGAAAGTGACAAAAAAAAAAAAAAGTCTGTTCAGATGATGTATATGCGAAACATGGGGATCGAATTTCATATAAGGGAAATACAACTACTGTACAATGTTGAAAGGTGATGAAGGATAATTAAACTATGGAATTTACCTAAGATACGACAGCATGTAATAAGAATAATTAAATAACATAAAGTGCAGGTCAACAGAAACTGGTTTCAATAACCACAACCAGACAAAAGGCTTAGCAAAAAATAAAGTTAAAACAATGCTCAAAATATATAACTGAGAAAGAGATGCTACTACATGCCCTAAAGCAAAGAGTATTCGGTTCACAGATGCTGTATATGATCTTGTTTTAAGCTGGCCCATAATTGCCATTCTATGAGTATACTGAGAAGTTTGCTGCAAATAACAGATTAGCACTTGAAAAGGACGCTAGTGATGAAGCAGTCTTCTGAAAAGGAAGGAAAGGGTAACATTGCCTTATTATGCCATCGAGCTTCGTAGTATAATCTGCAAATGGACGAAAATCTGGCCAAGTTGAGCTGAACGAACTATAGAACTGACTTCACGTGTAATGAGTCCCATCATGCCTGTCCAAGTCCCATCGCTCTGCAGTAAGCCCCAAGTCCTGTCAGGGGATCTCATGTACTTGTATCTGTCAAAGGGACCTGATTTAAGTACCTTTGATGATTTTGTAACATCTTTTCCTTAACCCGCTGCGTCCCAATGACATATTGATATGTTGCAACATTTTTTCATGCTCAGTCCATGATAACATACCCATACGTTTTGCAATTGCAAGATCCGTCATTTCCACAATTTTCAAATTTCGCTCGTGATTTTTGGTATGTAGACGTGGGACACCTTCCTCTACATGCTGCCAGGCAGAGACAATCCCTGACCCTGCATGACCTGTGCACACCCTTGTCTTGGTCACTCACCTGTTTGCAGTGACCCAGCACAGACATGGCATGCTGAGGTCTCTCTGACAATGAAATTCAAGCCACCCTTGATGCCTTCACAGGCGACATCTGTTCCCCAATCGATGACAATGTGGCAGACAAGGACTATGTGCTGCCTGATGATGAAACGAGCAGCAGCGATGAGGAGGTACCATCGCCAAGGAAGGGTCAGTATGTGACGCACCATGAGGCGAGGGAAGGCCAACCTGCACCTCCACCACGTGCATGCACCTCTCTCCAGCACCTAGACAAAGGTTCTGAAGAGGACGAGGACGAGGACGAGGATGGAGCCGTGGGATGTGGTGTTACCGAGTGGTGAGGGAGGGAAAGGATTTCACCGCGGGGAGCTGTAGGTGCGGCGAGACGAAAAATAAGGTATAGTGCTTCTGTTTTGTATGGGGAAGGCGTGAGTTGTGTGGCGGGAGTGATCAGTGAAAGGGAAAGTGGTGGTGGCAGGGAGGCAGCACCCGGGCGACCACATGGCGTACCTGGGGTGCAGGCAGGCGAGGAGCAGCTACGCCCTAACACCTCTTTCTCTCAGCAATCCCACACTTCCTCCCCACAGCGCCGTGATGTGGAGAAAGGAAGCAAGAGGAAGGGAAAAGGGAGAGGGAAGAGGAGCGTGAGTGGGCAAGGGTGTCGCTTTCCGCCTCCCCAACCACCCCCACCATCCCCACCACCGTCTCCTCCCCACCCCGACGAAATGGAAGACTGGGACGTTGGAGTGTCGTGGGAGTGGGAGGATGTGAGTGACTTCACGCCTATCGTTCACCAGTTCACCGAGGAGTGGCGGTCTGGCTGTACTGCTCTGGGACTCTATGCAGACTCCACCAGGGTGGATTTCTTCCACCTACACTTTGGTGAGGAATTTGTGGAGCGAATAGTGGAGCAGACCAACACATTCGCAAGCAGCCAGCACCGTGAAAGTGAACGTGAAGGTATGACAAGTAAGCACTCCCAGCAATATGACTACCTAGTTACCACAGGTGAAATGTTCATCTTTTTTGCCCTGGTTATCTTGATGGGTATTGTATGGAAAAGACAAATTCCGGGATACTGGACTACGGACCCTATGACCAGCACACCATTCATTGGGCAGGTAATATGCTGGAATAGATTTCAGGAAATTCTGAGCCGCCTCCACTTTTACAATGCCGACGACCCTGCTAATGGAAATAGCCACCAATAAAATGAGGAGAATAAGGATGGTATTTGATCACCTGGGGGAAAAGTTTCGCTCATCCTTCTATCCTTACAAAGACCTTGTCATAGACGAAAGTCTCGTGTTGTGGAGAGGCAATACATCTTTTCAGAAGTACACACCCAGCAAGAGACACCGTTTTGGGTTCAAGATCTTCGTTATGTGTGACTGTAAAACTGGTTATATGCAAGACATAGTCTTGTACACCGGCGCACAGACAGACATAACAGAATATCGAAGTATTGGACTCTCTGGGGCCGTGGTAAAGAGAATGATAGAGCAGTACCTTCATCGTGGTCATGTCTTGTACCTGGATGACTGGTACACTAGCCCCCTTCTCGCTCGTACCTCCACCAACACGACACAGGAGTCTGTGGCACAGTCAAGAAAAACCGTCACCATACGGCCAAGGTTGGGAGGAAACTTGACAAGAATGAGGTGGTTTTCTTCAAGATTAACAACATCCTCACCACAGTATGGAACCACAACAGGGAAGTTTTCCTCCAGTCAACAGTACACCTCCCTCTGATGCACCACACTGACTCCGTGGATTACTGCAGTGAGAGGAGGTTCCATGTTTGGAAACCGGAGTCAGTACTGGACTACAATATCAACATGAGGCAAGTAGACCTGTCAGACTCCATGATTTCCGGTGTGGAATGTGCTAGGACCACGATGAAATGGTACAAAAAGCTATTCTTCCAATTGCTCAATATCACAGCCATGAACGCCCACTACCTCCATGCCATGACTATGGGAACCTCTGAGACCTTCGAGAGGTTTGTGAGGGTGCTGTACTGGGAAATCATTGCGATGTATGCAGGGGACAGGCCCCACCACAGCACCCACCGCTCCACTGCCGCCCAGACTCCCCTACACCTCTCATGATGCCACTTCCCCATCTCTATCTCTCCTCAACTGAATCGTCCTAGACACCAGTGCCGCTGTCACGTATGCAGCCAATCAAGAGTGAGAGCAACCACTCAGAGAAAAGACACGAGATACGAGTGTGTGGAATGCAGCATTGGATTGTACACTGAGCCTTGTTTCAAAGAATACCACACCTTAGTACATTACTGATACTGTGTGCTTGCGATATGATGCTCACGACAATACTAAGTGCTGTAAATATGCGATAATAAGACGCCCACTATAATACTAAGTGCTGTAAATATGTGATAATATGACGCTCACTGTAACAGTAAGGCCTGTTGATATGCAATAATCTGATGCTCGCTATAATACGTAGTAAGGCATGTAAATATGTGATAACAGTTAAATAAAGTGGAAACTGGTATAATGTTAGTGAAAAATTATAATGTAAGTGAAAAAATAGAATGTAAGTTGAAATAACAGTCATAGTGAGTCATATGTGCAAGAATCAGGTCATTTTCAGGTGATCGCTGTATGGAACAATGCTTATATTGCTAATATTTTTGTTTGAAAACTAATATATTCTTGTACTACATGTTTTTTTTACCAAATTAATAAATATCTACATATTCTTAGTGGTTTCCCATACTAATCCCTACCATAGAAAATGTGACAACCACACCCCGGCTCCATAGAACACGGTACCAGGTATGCTAAGGGTCACCTGTTTAGACCATTTCTAGGACCAGGGGTGGATCCAGGAATTTTCGGTGAGGGGGTCTGATTCGCTGATTCAACCAAAGACTTGACGTGACATACTGATATTTCAATGTTGAAATTGCCTCTTTATTCAATGATGCATGGCCGGTGGGGGGGGGATGCATCTCCCCATCCCTCCCTCTGGATCCATCTCTGGCCCCAGGTGAGAACTCTCTCTGTGATATTCCATTGTTTCTTACAAAAAGCAGAGGATTGAGCCAATTTTTTTTTATTCGAAAATCTCCCGGGATTGGGGGAAGTCAGTGGTGAAAAATCTGCCTGGACTCGGCTTGTTAACGAAAAATTACTCAAGAGGAAAAGTTCACATTCATATTTGATTTTCGCTAGCTTAGGACAAATTGTGCTACCAGCTGGTGTAAATTTATAGAACCAAGATACTTCCAAGCAAACCATGAGTGTACTAAAGTAAGTGTGCATTATAGCATACGTGAAGTTCATGATTGTGGACAACATCTCCATAATGTTCCCCGCTGCCCAGCCAAAGGTGAGTCGTTTGTCCACTCTTGCCATCGGGTCATCTACTATAACTGCCATCTGTGACAGAAAGTCCTCCGATGTCACTAGCACGTGAGGCTGGTGCGGGAACCTGAGGCAAGATGATGTACGGTATAGTGTTGACTAGCAATTGAAATTGGATTTTTATATTCCTTGACGGGCATTCAAGTCTAAATTGGGGGAATAAAATTAAATTGGCCCATTCTATAAATTTCACCTATTCAGCATGCTTTTTTTTATTTATATATTTTTGTATGTCTCCTCTATTCCCCTGCGGGAATCATCTTGACTTGATCCATCCTCTTCTTATTATTTTTAATCAGTAAACTGGGGCATGTAATAATAATTCAAGTTACCATGTAAGATCCGTTATGTATGCAGCTCACTGCCTCTGTACAATAGAAGTATCTTAGAGGACAGTTGCCAACAAACAATGTTTACCATAAGATCTTCTGGGGGAAAAAATCTGGTAGATGGGTTAAAGTTAGACGTTGATCGATAGTCCATAATGCCACTTATAATGGCCGGGATTCTGGGTAGGTGAACGGCAGCCATGAGAACACTTTGGTCCAGTTGATGAAAAAGCAATCTGTCCATTAATTAATTTTGAGAATTATCAACATTTTACTTTGAGTTCTTGTACTGTCACAACCAATAGGATCAGGTCAGTAATTTATGAAGATGTTATATAATAATGTGAAAAACTTGAAAGACTCTGACCTCTTCACTGCATGTCAAAATTCATTGTTTATAGTCTCCATGCTTAAAATGGATCAGTATTTATGTTGACAACTGTATACGGATAATAATCGTTACCTGAAAACTGGCAAGGTATCGTCCACAACAGCAACCAGAGATGTGGTTCGTGAGAGAGACGTGAAGGTGGGGAAGGGTCTGGAGTCGGAGGAGAGGGATGCGAGTGCATACAAGCAGCTTTGTTTTCTGGACTAGCAGAAGGTGGCTCTTGAAGTAGGACTCTCCGAAGGCGGCGAGAAAAGCTGGGTCATTGCTCAGCTAACGGTGCCAACATGAATAATATTGCGTAACTAATAATGCCAACATAAATAATACGACAAAGCTAATGGTGCTGACATAAAAAATTATCACTAACCTAATGGTGCCAACACAAATAATATCATAAAACTAATTGTGTCAACATAAATAACAGGAACATAATGCCAACAAGAATATTTTCAGGAAACTAATGGTGCCAACATGAATAGTTGTCTGACAACAAAAGGACTCTAATGCTCCCCATGACTAGGATTTACATCCATCGAATATTTTGTACAATCCTGGCTTTTGCTTAAGTCACGGGTGTGTCCCTGCCCTAAATTCTTGTCGGTGGTCCAGGAACTGAAACAGGGATCTCTCGGTTGTGGGCCTAGTATACTTCCGATTACACAATGGTAATTCGTAGGAATACATAAAGAACTAAACTGTTTTATGTCTCGTTCCTTCAGCCTGATGACATCTTTCTGTGTTTCATACTGGGTACAGCAGTCAGAAGGGAACAGAAAGATGTCTATGGGAATAACATTAACCCTCCGCTTGACGGCTATTTTTAGCCCTATGGGTCACCCCAGTGCCAGCCAATTTTCGGCCTTTTTTTTTTTGGCTAAAATGATAGATTTTGATGTGGAAACAAAAAAAATGGCCATTAAAATGCTCACTGAGGCTCGGAAATGGGTTTCATTGAGTCCTGCATAATTGTGTACAGGTGTAGCCGCTCTCTCACGCTCACCACGTACATGAGAGAAAGCCGTTTTCTATGTAAGGTATACTCACGTATTTATGCTGGGAAGGTATAGCAATGTTCAGTACACTTTTCTGATTGCTTATTGCTTCAGCATCTATCACAATTTCTGCATCTTTCTCACTGTGAATGCATTATCTCACACTTACTTGAAGATAGGTACAACCTGACTTCATTATGTACAGTCCTGGCACTTACAAGAAGGTATTTACAACTTGACTTCACAATACAGTCCTTACACTTACAAGAAAATATTTACAACTTACATTTATGTGAAAATAATTACAAAATGCCTTCACTATGTACAGCACTGGGTGAGACACACAGGCAGAGTGAGGTAGAGTGAGCATGAGGGGAGGAGCAAGTGAGTGTATGGCCTTGACAGCTTGGGGGATGGTAGAGGAACAGTTACCATACATGCTTGCCAATTTTTACCTGCGAATCTTGAAAAATGCGGTCACAGTGAATATTTTAATTTTAAACTGTTTTAACTCGCCCCATCCCGACCACTTTTCCACCACTGACTCCCCCCAATCCCGACCATTTTAGAAAAAAATATTTTTTTGGCTCAAAGCTTCGCTTTTGGTGAGAAACATCGAAAATTCATGGAGAAATCGCTCACCTGAGGTTTAAAGTACTCGATACAGGTAGGAGTACCTCCTTACCTTTCTGGGTTTTCTATCAGGCTGACACCAAAGAAAACGAGTTCTATGGGAGGATAACTATTTCACACCACCCATAAACGGTATTTATTTATTAACTTGGTAGGAATTTATATGTAGTACGAGAGTATATTGGTTTTCAAGCAGTAATATAGGCATTATAAGCATTGTTTCACTCACTAATACCTGACCTTTTTTTGCCACATTACCTGATCATCATTTCTAACTGTTTCTTCCTCTAATGCTATGTAAAGTTTGTCCTCCATATTGTCATTGATTGGGGAATCACTCTGGCCCTGAATTTCGTACCATGGCACGACATGGCTGTACTGGCCAGGTCACTGATAACAGGTGAATTGCTGAGACAATGGCATGCAGGGGGGGGGGAGGAGGTCATGCTGGGTAAGGCATTGTCCCTGCCTGGCATCTTGTAGAGGAAGGTGTCACGTGTATATGTAACAAAAATCACTAGTGAAAATTGAAAATTGTGCAAATTAGGGACCTTGCAATTTTTTCGTGTTTATTTATGTCGACGGGATTGGCAGTAACAAAACGTGTGGATGTTAAAGAACGTCGACGGGACGCCGCGGGTTAAAACAGCACTGGCACTGGTTGCGGAATTATGTTGGACCGTTTTAAAACGGCACTGGCATGCAGCGGGTCAATCAGTCATGGGTTTTCATGTGTGAATATCTTTAAAGATTTTTGAAGTATTGTCTACATAGTCCATTTTCTTTACCTTAATCTGCATACCGTGATCACATACCTGTCGAGCAGTGGCTATACTTTGTGAGAGCTGTTCGTATGTCATGCTGGTGTTTTGTTCACTAGTCTTCGCCTCAAACACTCCGATTTCCCAAGGAACATGTAAGTGTTCTAGATTCTGAAAGAGAGCACACAGTGATAAATATTTCCTATTCTACACAATTTACCCAACAATAACAATGACTAGAACAACAGATTAAGCATATTGGCTGTAAGTATAACAGTTTTGCTTGACTATGAGCAGACTGTTTCTTACATAGTTCATTCAACCGCACAGAAGTTGTAAAACCGAAAATGTGAATTACCTGTATCGTATGGTAAAGTAAGAACTGACTTAATGTTTCGCGTTTAACCCTATCAGATTCTTCTGTTGATGCTCTGAGCAGTTTTTACCTGTACTGTTGTACATACTTACATGTGTCATTTGACCAGAGGGCCGGAAACAAATCATTGCTGTGTGCGGCTCATACTGTATTCCTGGTTTTTCCGCTGGTCCTTGCCTTCCAACACCCTTCTGTCATTGCAGGGAGCAACATAAAGGTCTATCGCTTACTTCACTGTTGGTTGTATTTTTCTGGTGTTTGGACTTAGCCTGTAGTTTGGGGGAAAATTCAGTACGGCAGACGGGGGCCCCCTGGTAGGGTTTTCTCATTTCTGCTCATGCGCAGTACGACCTGTGTGACATCATGGATGCGTCACTCCACTTCCCCTGCTACCATTGCTCTGTCCTGTCGTGCTGGTGAAGTTGACGCCCTGCTCACCCTGCTACCTGCCTAGATGTGCAGCATGGAGTACTCGGGCCCTGCCACCCTCGAGGACCTTGAAGCTGTCCTGGCACTGAGTGATGAGGATGAAATGACTAAGAGTGACTGGCCACAGCTACCAGAAAGTAGTAGCAATGTCTCGCTAGCTGGGGAAGTAGCTGCGGAACCAGCACTATCTGTACCTGCCGCATCTCACCTCGTCGGCCAGGCATCTTCCTCTACCAAGCGCCCCGTGCATAACACCTCAGACAGCAATAGTGAGCCTTCATCCCTTGCTGTCAAATCCTCCAAGCGGCAGGAGACTTCTAGTCCTCTGCAGAGGGCAACCACCCTTGGATCCAACACCCCTCACCTCCCACAGCTTGTTCAATCCCCCAAAGTTTTGCTGTTGCTTCCTGCCTCTACAACTCCGGCGTTCATGCCCAGGGCTAACTACATCAAGCATTTATTCAAAGACAACCCAAGTGTGGACATTAAACTTCGATGGTTGTCTGAGGTCAACCAAGTTTTTCACCTTGACTGCACTCAAGCAGAGGTCATAATGTCTGCAATCACTTCCCATTTTGTCTACATCTCCAAACGTCGCAGGGATATCATAGACAGCATAACTAAAGGAGAGTTCCTATCCCTTTCTTTGAAAATTCAAGACTCACCTAAGAGGCCCCGCAAGTCTCCTACTTACCTCCTTACACGTTATCCTGTCTGCACTGATCCCAACTTGGCCAAGGAGCTGCCAGGTATCTATTCAGCCCGACACTTCCACAAGAATGGCACTCCTATCAACCAACTGGTAGTCACCTGGAGCCTTCCTCACCCGCCACCACCAACTGTCACCTTCAGCTTCTTTCCCTGCTTCCCATCTTGTGAGTTTCGCAAGATGAAGGACGAGCAACCGTGGTGCTTTCGATGCTGGGGCATTGGTCACATCTCCCGGTATTGCTCAGCGCCAGAACGGTGTGCATGGTGCTCAGGCCAACATAACTCTCGGGCGTGTCCTCACCGACCCCCTCCACCTGCTTCTGATACAGCCTCGATGCAACCCAACCCACCATCTCCAGATACCTTGCACTGGAAATGTCCCTGATATCATCAAGAATGGGATAATGTTTGGCATGGCTGCACTAGATGCTGGGCTAACCCTGCCCATATTGCCAAGGGTGGGGCTCCACTAGCGTCACCACCAGCACCACTCCGTGCTGCCGCTCCCCCTGCCTTCACTGTCGGTTTGGACTCAGTTGCAGTAACTAAATTTCGCAATGCTGTTGCCACTCTCAGGTCTCGGATTAGCTCACTTACGGTAAGAGAAGCCCGCATTAATTCCCTGGTTAGCAAGCAAGCCACACTTTAGACATCATTAAATTTACTGGTTGAATCACAAGTCATCATTACGACTGTCACCACCCTTACGGAGAAGCTGGACCCCATTGTCACTCCATGGAGTCTTCCCCTCGTGGCACGCCATGTAGCACCTCTCATGTCATCACCACTTCCTCATCTGGCCCCCGCAAACATCATGGCAAAGTTCGGTAACATGGCACAACTGCATGTCATCTCTTGGAACTCCTATGGTGCTACTAACCGATCAAAACTTACTGCACTCAAAGAATATGTATACAGTCACCACCCAGATATCATTTTCATTCAGGAATCCTTTGTTGGTCGTGTGCTACCCGGGATAGAGGCACCCACTCTCAGTGGTTATGTTTCTTACGTCCATCGAGTTAGGAATGGACTTGTCACGTATGTCCACTCCTCCATCCAGCACCGTTTCCTCCAAAGCTCTGTAGATGATGAGACAACCTTCCAGCTTCTTGAGGTCACCATGGGAAGCAGCACAATTCGGTTGTGCAACGTGTACTCTGCGCCAGGCAGGTTGAATACAGCTGCTCTCCTAGCTCCCACCATCCGTGGCATGATATACATGGGGGATTTTAATGCCCGACACCCTGCTTTGGGGGACTTTTCTGCCACCGTTAACTGTAACGGGACTAAACTTCTTCCTAGCTCACCTGCTGGGACACTGGTGGGTCCACACACTCTCGAAGAGGCACACTAGATCACGTTCTTACATCCGACCTAGTGGCGTCCCAGGTCACGTGTACATCTATCCCTGAGCTCTTCTCTGATCACAATGCTCTCAGCATTCTTTATTCCCTCCCTGCTACACCTTCTCCTGTACACAGATGCACTCGCATTGCAATCCCACCCAAGTACTGCCCTTCATACATCTCCCATATGACCAGCCTTCTTCCCACATTCGACTTTCATTGTCATGAAAAGTTGTAGTCATCACTTGTCAGCTCCACGCATGACTTTTACACCTATTATGTCGGCAGGCCACACATTATGTGCCAGCATGATGCCCACACCTGGACACTGAGGAAGGTGGTGGAAGATGGTTTTGCCTTTCAAAGACGACCTTCCCCCAAGAGTCTCCATCGGTTTCAATTGTCGAGGGATGATATAGTTGCTCTCCAGCACTGTGTTTATACTGGCATAAACTTACTAATAGCATCAACCATCAAACGAGTGTTGGTTCCATGTGGTGCCTTATCAACAACGTTGTTAAGAAGAAGCCCCCTAGTGTCCTCCACCCCAGTCCAGCACAGTAAGCACAGGATCTTGTAGATGCCTGGTCAACACAGTCACGGGCTTGCGCCCTTCCCGCACACATACAGAACGTGCTCTCCATCCAGAAAAAACTTTCGTGCACTCTGTCTCACCGCCGCTTTACTGAGGACAGACGATGAGGATTTTTTTTTTTTTTTTTTAATAACAGAACGGAGGAAGGAAAAACAAATGTGGCTCAAACTGATGATGAATTGCGAAGGGCCCTCGCCAGGGGTAGGGTAACGGCTCCAGGTGATGATGGCATCACTTTTTCTGTCCTCCTGAAAGTTCCTGGTAATCCTCTTCTCCAGCTGTTCAACCTTTCCATCCGTCTGGGGTACATGCCACAAGCCTGGACCCGCAGTACAATCATGCCTATTCCTAAACCTGGCACTGATAAATTCTGACCTGTTTCCCTCACCTCCTGCTTCAGTAAAGCACTAGAACACATCCTCCTCACAAGACTCTTGTTTAGGCTGCAGGACAAGAACTCGCCCCGAATGTCCTGCTTTTTACCACAGTGAAGGACACATCATTGCCTCATGGAGCTATACACCCTCCTATTCCCCACAAGTGTAGTGGCCTTCATTGATTTAAAGAGCGCATTTGATGTCGCCAACAGAGACATCATCCTGGACCAGCTAGTGGATTTTGGAGTTAGGGAAACCTGCTGCAATGGATACATGGTTACCTGACTAATAGGTCCTCTCGTGTTCTTTTTAAAGGCACATACAGCACTGCTAAGGATTTCGAGCTTCATACTCCACAAAGTGGTGTCCTTAGTCCTTTTTTGTTTAATATCTTAATCGTCTACTCACCCTCCTTCCTGACATCCCTGGAACCACGATTACTTGCTATGCTGATGACATCTGCATTCACTCAAATTCCCCAGCAGATCTGCAACATTTCCTTCACTTGTTTCATGAGTCGGCTTCTTCACTAATCGTCCAGCAAGAACACTGCCTGTATTCTCTGTCGGGGATTGTGTTATTCCTCTGTGCATGCAATACCTTTATCTGGGGGAGCCTGTACGGATTTCTCCCTCCATTCCTGCAAGACAACGCATGCATACGATTGTTCAGGATCTGCTGACCCGGCTACAGCGGCTCCTAAAACCTCTCAAGTGGCTCACTAATTATGCTGCTGGGGTGTCTATTCCTGTAGCACGAACCATATACATAGCGTTCATTCGATCAGTTGTTGATTATCTCTCCCCTGCTCTTTGTCGACTTTCCAGAACAGCCTTACAAGCTCTTGAGAATTTCCAAAACTCAGTAATGAGACTCATTATGTGCTGCTCTGGCTCAGCCAGAATTGTCAACATGTAACTTGAACTCAACCTTCCACCACTTGTTGAGAGGATATATCCTGTGGTTACATACCACTGAGGTGGTTTGGCCATGTGGAGAGGATGGAGGGTGAAAGACTGACGAAGAGAGTGTATGTGAGTGAGGTGGAGGGGGGAGGAGGGAGGGGGAGGCCGAGGATGAGATGGAAGGATGGGGTGGAGAGGTATATGAGAGAGGGGGGTGTGAGTTGGGAGCAGGGCAGTGAAATGGCGGGGGACAGGGCGACTTGGAGGCGATTTGTTTGTGGCCACCCCAAACGGGATTGAGGCGTCTGGCAATAGATAGATAGATAGATAGATAGACATACTTCAGCGTTAAGTGCCTGCATTATCTTCACCTTTCTCCCCACTACTCTCACATCATTCGGACTTCCCTTGATCCCACTGCACCTAGGGCTCTGCTTCACAGTGGTGGCCACACACCAGTTAATACTGTTTGTTCAAACATCCGACACCTAAACATCAACGTACCGGTGCTTGGTGAGGAGGTGGACTATGGCATTCCACCTTGGCAGACCCCAGTGCCTGCTATCTCATACACTCCGGCCACCAAGACTGACCTGCCTTAGCTTCAGAAACAGCTGCTTTGGAGACAATCGCCAGGCTGTCATCTTCCCTCCCTTCGGCCCACCATATCTACACTGATGGCTCCCTGCCGGAGGATGGCAGTGCTGACTGTGCTGTATTTTCCCCAAGTCTGGACCCTCCTCAAGGGGGCTGGTTGGGCTGTCAACTGCCAACCTCGTTGAGCTCTACATATTGCGAACTACATGGATTCCTGGATGCAGTTACTTTACTAATACGGACGAACAACAGTGGCTTAATCATCTGTGACTCACAGCCGGCCCTCCATGCCCTCTCCTCTCCCACGACTGCATATGAACACCTCGTTATGCAGATACTCCATCAATTGGCTACTGCCCGCGATCGTTTGCTGGTGGCGCACTTTCTGTGGATTCCCTCTCATATTAGTCTCACAGCCAACAACACCGCTGACCTCCTTGCAAGGACTGCCTGTGGACTGGATCCGCCCACTGTGGATGCTACTAATGCCTCCCCCATTTGCTACAAGCAGATAATACACAGAGCAGCCCGCTCCCCTATTTTCCACCATAGAAATGCTTAGAGGGCTCACAGTGCGTCTGTCCAACAATATGACCACTTTCTCTCTCATCCCCATAGATATCATCGCAGTGGTCTTATGGTTCATGGACATAACGTGGTGTGTGCCCGCTTCAGACTGGGCTACCGACCTGTGTGGCAGGTGGCTGGGGCAGGCAACGCACCTCATTTCTCCTCATGTAAGCTGTGTGATGCACCCAATGCCAACACCTATGACCATTATTGCCTGCAATGTCCACTTGTCTGTGATTTAATACCACACACACTCACATTAGTGGACTCTTGTAAACATTTGTTGGAAGATGATAACCTAGATGTTATTCTCATGTGTCATCCACACTTTGGTGGGTGTTAATATGTTATAGCTTGACAGCGTGTCCTGTGTGGCACGAGTTCCCCTATACTTACCTCACATATGGCTGCATGGCACCGTAATAGGTTTGTTGCCTTCGCGCGTAATAAATTGATCAAATCAAATCAAACCTGCATCATGGAGATCCCCCATGGAGAGCCATCTGTCAGCCATATGGCTCGTATCTTGAAGCCTGCCTAGGATGGACTGTGCATAGAACTTCACTGGTTCTTTGCTTCATATCCCGAGAAAGACACACGACGCAACCTAGTAATCTCTCCTCTCCATGAAAGATGTGGGAAACTGTAACAGGTTAATGAAGAATGAGCATAAAACAGCAGTAGGTTATATATAACAATAGTGGAGTGAAATGGGTAAAGAAAGAACAAGTCTTTATACAAGTCTTGAGGTAACAAAAACAATTCTCTAAGCAACCGAAAAAAAATAAGCAACAGAAACAAACCTCAATGCAACAGAATCAAATTTCTAAGTAACAGATACAAACCTGAATCCTTCATTAGTCAAGTGGGGTGTTTTGGCACCCCAAATTTTTTAAAAAACTCATATTTCCTAGCCGGTAATTCGAATATTTCTCCCGTTCCAGTACTCTCCTGACTCAGTGAGGGGAGGGAGCAAATGCATTGGTTTAGTCCTGTCTGCTGTACTGAGAGAGAGGGGCACTTACCCTCCCCCCCGGGTGTACAGTCACCCCATCAAACTAACTGTTTAAATCAGATTGTGATATTGATTGTTTTTTTTTATCTTATTTTTGCATATCGTTTATCATTATACTTACTTTAAAAATCACAAAATGTATTTTCCTGTGCGTGTTTACCTGACGAATAAGATATGAGTCCATTTGTTATTTTTTTACTGATATTATAATTTATTGTATTATATTACTTTAAAACAATAAACACCACCTACAAGGCATTCAATCTTTTCATTAGTGATTGCAGAGATATGCTGAAGCGGCAGTATGAATGTATTTTACATGTTATTAACACTACATGTATTTTTGTACTGGGGTGTTGTAACCGGACTAACTACGTTTGAGTACTCCACAGGACTAACGAAGAGTTAAAGCAACAGGAACAAATCTCAGAGCAACAGAAATAAATCTCTAATGAACAGAAACAAACCACTAAGCAACAGAAAAAATCTAAGCAGCAGAGACAAACCTGAAAGTAGCAGAAACAAAACTTTAAGCAGCAGAAAAAAAATCCAAGCAACAGAGACAAACCGCAGAGCAACAGAAACAAACATCTAAGCAACAGAAACAAATATCTATGCAAGAGACAGGTAGGTACTTAAAGACAGGTTAGCTGGTATGACCGGGCTGCTTTTTCAAACACTCTCAGGCTCTGTGTTACGGGTTGTGAAGGAAAAATGATCCATGGGTACCACAAACATCACTTACTCTTTGGAGAAATGAACTGCCCCCACCAACTGCCTAAGCAAGGAAAATATGTCTAAGAAACAATAAAAAACTAATAAAAAAGCAAACAAGTCCTTATAAAACAAACAGGTTATTCAACAACAAATTTTAAACAAAAAAAGTCTAAACCAAAAAAAATATTGTCCTTCACCAAAAAGAAGCGTGTGAAAACAAAAATGGGTCTTAAAACAATTAAAACAATTCTGAATGCAACATAAAAATGCCAGAAACTAGTCTTAACCCGAGGCATCCCGTCGACGTCTGGCTACGTCGAAACATTATGTCACTGCCAGTCCCGTCGACGTCTGGCTACGTCGAAACATTATGTCACTGCCAGTCCCGTCGACGTACTGGTACATCACACAATTGCAAAGTTCATAATTTGCACAAATTTTAAATATCTCTCTTGATTTTGGGTACGTAGGGTCGGGAGACCTTCCCCTACCTGCCACCAGGAGGGGACACTCGGCGATCCCGTGCGACCCACGCTCACCCTCAGCTCGGTCACTCACCTGTTAGCAGTGACCCAGGTCAGACATGGCACACAGAGGTCTCTCTCTGAGGGGGAAATTCAAGCCGCCCTGGACGCCTTCACAGGTGACAGTGATTTGCCCCTTGATGACGAGGTGGGGGACAAGGATTACGTCCAACCAGAGAAGGAGCAAAGTAGCAACAGTGATGAGGAGGTCCCATCCCTAAGGAAGCAGCGCTACGTGATCTATCGTGCCGCTAAAGAGGGCCAGCCTGCACCAAAACATCGTGCAACAACCTCTCGGCAGCCCCTACGTGATGTGGAGCCCGAAATCGAGGACGAGGACGAGGTCGGAGCCATGGGACGTGCTGGCACGTGGTACGGCTGCAAGATAATCACGCATCGCAGCCCCAAGCACACAGCACGTCGTACTAGCAGGTATGGGCCTAGTGTTTTGTTTGGGGAGGGTGGACGTGGAGTGGCGGGAGTGGGGAGTGAAATGGAAAGTGTAGCGGCGATCACTGAAAGTGAGAGTGGCGGGAGTGAGTCATCGCTCTCCAGTGGTGGTGTGAGGCAGCGGAGCGTATCACGTGGAGCAGTTAGGGTGCATGGTGAATCACATGGTGTGGTGATGGAGCAGGGAGGTGAGGAGGAGCCACTCCCCAGCCCGTCTTATGCTCCCCAATATTCCCGGACTTCCTCCCCACAGCCCCCTGATGTTCCCCAAGGCCGTAAAGGTAAGGGAAAGGGGAAGGATAAAGGCCAAGGGAAGAGGAGTGCAAGTGGGGAAGCCCTCTGCACTCCTCCTCCCCAACCTCCCCCACCAGCATCTCCTCCCCACCCTGACAAAGGCGACGATGGGGACGAAGGTAATGTGATTTGGGATTGGGAAGATGGCAGTGATTTTTCTCCCATCATTCACCCCTTCACTGAGTAGGGGCACGCTGGCTGCACGGCTCCAGGGATTCGCCATTGTTCCACCAGGCTGGATTTTTTCCACCTGTTCTTCGGTGAGGGTTTTGTGGAGCAGATAGTGGAACAAACCAAATGTTTTGCTAGCAACCAGTGCCGTGAGATTGAACGACTGGGCACAAGGAGCAGGCATTCGATCATTTATGATTACCCTGTCTCCCTCGCAGAAATGTTTTTATTTTTTGCCCTGGTACTTTTGATGGGTATTGTACGTAAAAACAGAATTCCAGCATACTGGACAACGGACTCTATCATACAGACACCTATATTTGGCAAGATCATGAGCCATAATCGGTTTCAGCAAATTCTAAGCCGCCTCCACTTTTACGATGCTGATGATCCTGCCAATGCAAATACACTGATAAGATGAAGCGAATTAGGTTGGTTTTTGGTCACCTATGGCAAACATTCCGTTCCTCATTTTATCTCTATACCTTGTCATGGATGAAAGTCTCGTGTTGTGGAGAGGCAATATTTCCTTTCGGCAGTATATACCCAGCAAAAGGCACCGTTTTGGGTTCAAGATCTTTGTTAAGTGTGACTGTAGGACTGGTTATGTGCAAGACATAGTCTTGTACACCGGTGCACAGACAGACATAATAGAAGATCAGAGTATTGGACTGTCTGGAGCAGTGGTAAAGACAATGATTGAAGACTACCTTCATCGTGGTCACGTCCTTCACCTGGGTAACTGGTACACTAGCCCTCTTCTCGCTCATTACCTACACCTGCATAACATGGGACTCTGTGGTACCATCAAGGTGAACCGGCGTCACATGGTCAAGGTTGGGCGGAAACTAGAAAAAAATGAGGTGGTCTTCTTCCAGGCTAACAACATCCTAGCTACAGTGTGGAACCACAACAGAGAAGTCAGCCTCTTGTCCACGGTTCACCGCCCATTGATGCACCATACAGAGTTCGTGGATTACCGCAGCGAGAGGAGGTGCCACATCTGGAAACCTGAGTGTGTGCTTGATTATAACATCAACATGCGGCTGGTGGACCAGTCAGACTCCATGATATCCACTGTCGAGTGTGCCAGGACCACCATGAAGTGGTACAAGAATCTCTTCTTTCACCTGCTAGATATAACTGCCCTCAATTGCTACCACCTGCACACCATGACAACAGGAGTGCAGGAAACCTTTGAAGGGTTTGTGAGGGAGCTTGCACGTGAGATTTTTGCCAGGTATGCGGTCGAGAGACCCCAACAACGCATACGCACTGCCCCTACCGCCCAAACTCCCCTGAGAATATCCTCCCACCATTTTCCCACTCCTATACCTCCCCAGCCAAATAGACCTAGGCCCCAACACAGGTGTCATTTGTGTGATAATTTCCGTGTGAGACCCACCAGTCAGAGAAAAGACACCCGCTATGAGTGCGTTGAGTGTAACGTGCGTCTCTGCATTCACCTTTGTTTCAGTGAATATCACACCTTGATGCAGTTCTAATATGGTGTAAATGTGATATGACGCTCATACTCAGGAAGGAATGCGACATACAGACACTCAGTGTAATTATAAGGCCCGTAAATATGTAAATAGTAGTATAAAAGTGGAAACGGGTGTAATGTAAGTGGAAAATTATTATGCAAGTGCATAAATATATTCTCAGTCGAAACATTCCTAGCATGTGTATATAGATGCGATATTCTGACTCTCAGTGGAATAAATAAGGCCCTTTAAATATTGAAATAGTTGTATAAAGTGGAAACGGGTGTACTGTAAGTGGAAAATTATTATGTAAGTGCATAAATATAATCTGAGTCTAAACATTCCTAGCAAGGGTATATAGTTGCGATATTCTGACGCTCAGTGGAATAAATAAGGCCCGTAAATATGTCAATAGTAGTATAAGGTGGAAACGGGTGTAATGTAAGTGGGGAAGTATAGTGGACGTGAAGAAATAAAGTATAAGTTGAAATACGAGTGGTAGTGAGTGTGCTTGCTACATGAATATGCGCTAGCATTTCACTAAATATCCTCGTAAGGAATGTAAATAAGTGAAAACATTTACATTGGTTGAAAAATGGTACAATGTCATAAAAACAATACTATTAAAGTAAAAAAAAATGTAATGTATGTTGAGAGAAGAGTCATAGCGAGTGTGCTGAGTAGGCTGATGTGCGCAATAGTTATGCTAAATAACATCGTAATGAATGTAAACAGCTGAAAACATTTACATAAAGTAAAAAATGGTAAAGTGTCATTGAAACAGTATTATGCAAGTAGAAAAATTGATATGTTTACTGAAACAAGAAACTCAGCAACTAGCGTGTAACCAATATGACCAAACTCGCTATGCTCGCGAAATGGAACAATGCTTATTTTTCCTACATATATAATTGAAAACCATTATATTGTTGTTGTGATTGTATGTTAGTTCCAAATCAATAAATGTAGATGTGTTCTTTGTTGTTTCTCCCAAAATTATCTACCACAGAAAACGTGAGAGCCTGACACGTCAGTGACAGAATGCGATACCTGACGCAGGGTGCCTCACCTGTTCTGACCACTTATGGACCCTGGTAAGCCCTTTCTTGATGATTTTCCTTTCTTTCTTATCAAAAGCGGAGGTTTTAGCCCCCAAAAAATTTTTGCAAAATAGCTCGGGATTGGGGGGTATCAGAGGTCGGAAATCGGTCGGGACGTGACAGGTTAAAACAAAAGATACCGTTGCCGCTAGTAGGTATTTTTTTTTACAAATTTCCTGTTAACCGAGAGATATTCGGCATTTTTTCATCCTGTGTGAAATGTAGTGATCTGTAAACACCAAAAAGTCGATTTTTTTTTTTTTTATCTATAACAGTAGTCATAAGTTAATAAAAGATAATATTTACCTTCGCGCAAAGATGTTACATTCAGTCAGAGAGGTTGGTTGTGACGATCGATGTACTTTCATGTCCGGTGTCTGAAACTTATGGATCAGAGAATATTAAAAGGGTGGAAGCTATCTTGATTTATAGCTGTCAGTATAAGGTGGTAAAGGATTAATAAACGTCTTCCCGATAAAGATGCATTGCTCGGTCAATGGGGGTACAACACGACTGACAGGAACGCGTTACATCATGACTAATAACAACCCTGTACCATAGGACTAATAACACGGTACTGTGTCTATAACGGTAACACGGTACAACATCACTTACAGCAACAAGATGTAGTATTATATCACCGACAGCAACACGGTGCTATTTCACTGACATTTACACGGTACCGTATCACTAACAACAACACTGCACCATGTGACTAACAGCAACACAGTGGCATATGACTCACGATCAAAGTGTTGGGGAAGGTGAGGCTGGAATGTGATCTCTAGTAGCCTGGAGCAACAGCTGAGCTCTGAGTGCTGACAAGCCTTCTTGGTCTCTTATACTGTATAAACTGTGAACACCTTTCCCTCCCCTTTCACTACACCAGCCAGTGAGTACGTTCCCCTCCCCTTTCACTGCTCCTCCAAGTAAACATCCCCCCCTCCCCTCTCACTATCCCATGACAATTTAACTACTCCAAGAGATGAACTAGACAGATCACCTAAAACAAATAGATTAACTGCGTTACTGGGGACATGTCCACATATTTTCATGATGATCCTCCCATTAGTGTTATATAATTCCCTGAGGAGAAAGACACAGACAGACAAGTGTGACTGCTTAGCCCTACCCTCGATGGTAGAAGATTTTGTCATGCAGAATATAATGTTGCTGCACGTGTATACTTTGGTCACTAAGTTTACTCTATAGGCAGTGGATTATGAAAAGAAAAAAGACTTCTGAAATTTATTAATACATATTCTTACACAAACGGTAAAAATGATACCCATAAGAATACACTGCGGTGAGTGATACTGGAGGCAACTCTTATGCCTTGACATTTGTATAAATTTATATGATTCTAAATTATTTATGCATTCATTTAATTGCTTAGTATGCACTACTTTCCTTATCAAACTTAAAATGAAGTATGAAATTCATGTAAAGAGCGTTGTGTGGTTAGTGAAGGTGATAGTGGTGTGTGTCTTAGGTGCCCACCTAACTCTTTTGGCCCCTCCTGGCTCCACCACACAGCCGCTCCATCACCAGCACCACCACCCAAGCACCGCAAACGTGCCCTGAAAATGGATAACGCGGGATGTAGGGCAGTAATCCTTTCTTTAATGGACTAAACTAAGAGTACCCCTTTTACATGCATAGTCAGTTCTTACGACGTCACACATTTATGTCTATAAAAGACCTATTAAAAATATTTATTTCGAACTGATCTTGAGGCCAAGGCAGGGCTTGAATTATTTTCTACTATCCCATATTCTTGTATAGCCTTAACGCTTAACCCTTCTTAGGTACACTTACAGTTTCGCTTTCAGCTTAGGTACACCTGGGTCTGTCAGACCCAGCTATTAAAAAAATGTTGTAGTGTCACACATGTTTCATTAATTGAAATCCTTAATATCCTGCGCTGTATTAGGTTGTATCAGTTACAAAATTATGCAGATAAGTTTTGATTCACTTAACTCTATGTATTTGAAAAAAAAAAAAAAAGTTTAAAAAGATCAAACCAAAAAAAGTTTTTCTTTTTGACACTCGCCGTACACGAAAACAAGGAACTCTATGAGCCTAGCACTTGTGTCACAATATGAGGGATGGAGGTCCTACATTATGGGCATAGTGGAGCCGACACAACATAAAAACAATCTGGAAATTCAGAGTGAAAAAATCTCCCCCTTCCTCAGGTCCACCTGGGTCTCATAGACCCGAAATACAGTTCTGAGTGGTACATTGCAAAAACATTGAGAGAAGCGAAAATAACCCCCCTACACCCTGCATGGGCACAAAAAGTTAGAATATCCCAGGCATCTATAAGTTACTGAAATATTGCATCGAAAAAATCGCCCGAGTCTGTCAGACCCAGGTATACCTGAGGAGGGTTAATCTACCCTTACACTCAGATTATGTCAGTATAGATTAGTCCTTGGAGGACGATGTGGAGATTCATAAACTTTGTCCATAACTCGTGTGTCTCTCCAGCACCCACCGACAGCTGCCCTAACACAGCTTAGACTAGTTCAATGTACCTGATCAAGTTCACTAGGACCCAAAAGTAAATCATCGGAAGGTGGGGGGGGGGGGCAGTGTCAAAAGTACGTAGCTAGATTCGTAATTATAAAAGACCGGTTTTACTGTGGTCTTTTATTTTTATCCGTCATACTTACCTGCATAATTAAATGTGACACAGCACATATTTACCTGCGAGATATAAAAAGATGTTCATTACTCGATTACATACACTCAACTTTTTCACCACTTTACTCCAGTAAGGTATCTTGTTATTATTTTTTAACTTTACTCACTCTCGTAGTAAAAGGTTAATGAAAGCTATGTTCACCCTCCATGATCAAAAAAGTCTCTCGTGAACCGAATAAAATCGTCTGGCTGTAATGATAAAATGCAATATTAGATTGAGGGGGATAAAGAGTGCAGTGAGGTAAATTTATCCTATTTTCAGTAATGAAGGAAGTTACCATCATGGCTTACCCAAAGACTGGTGAGTGAGCGAATGGTGGTGACGGTGATGATCCTGGGTGGGTTCTTGCACATGCTGGAGTTGTGTTCTGTGTACTTCATCCATTATCGTACAGCGCTGATTCCACCAACGTGTAGGATCTAACCACAAGACGAGACACTTATATGTCTGTAAGTAATGAATAACTCCCTAAGAAAAATTCTATTCTATTGCCAGACGCCTTAATCCCATAGAGGGTGGCCACAAACAAATCGCCTCCACGTCGCCCTGTCTCCCGCGATTTCACTGTCCTGCTCCCGACTCACACGCCCCACTCTCATATACCTGTCTATTCCATCGCTCCATCTCATCCCTGGCCTCCCCGTCTCCCCTCCCCTTCCACCTCACTTACATACACTCTCCTCGTCAGTCTCTCACTCTCCATCCTCTGCACATGGCCAAGCCACCTAAATGTGTTTCTCCTAACGCTTCCTATCACATCCGCATCCACACTACAACGCTTCTTCACATCCTCAATTCTCAGTATGTACAGTTTGAACAACCATGGAGACATGACACATTCCTCTTTCAACCCAACCTTCAGATAGAAAAATTTACGCAGTTCACTATCGACACGCACTGCAGCCTTAGCACCCTCATGCATACTTTTCACAGCATTCAACAACTTCCCCTCTACTCCATACAGTCTTAATACTTTCCACAATCCTTGTCTCTCCACCCTGTCATATGCTTTCTCCAAATCTATGAAGGCTGCATACAGTTTCTTTCCCTTCTCTAGAAACTTTTCCAGTAAAGATTTAAGAATGAATATCTGATGTACACAACCTCTTTCCATCCTAAAAACTCCCTGTTCTTCTCCAACTATTTCCTCTGTTATTTCCCTAACTCTGTCAATAAATATCCTACCATATACCTTTCCTATTACACTAAGAAGACAAAAGCCCCAGTCATTACCACACACTTCTTTTTTTCCCCGTTCCCTTTGTACAGGGGAAAAACTATACATGACTTCCAAGCTTCCGGGACTCTACCTTTCTCCCAGGCCAATCTGCACATCTTCCACATCCATTCTACTACTATCTCTCCCCCATGCTTCAGCATTCACCACACACTCCATCAATTCCTGGGGCATTCCCCATTTTGACTTTCTTCATTGCTTCCACAACTTCCTTCCTAATAATTTCTTCCTGTCTTCTCACCTCCCGCCTTCTCCCAGCCATTTCCCAGCCACTTACACTCGCATTACTTTCATTCTTTATGTCCACCAATTAGTTAAAGTGTTCTCTCCCTCTGCTCACATTTTCTCCCTTCTCCACTAGTAACCTTCCATTTTTATCTTTCACTCCCCCACTAACTTCATTGCCACCCTGTCTAACTCAACCTCTTTCCAGAACATTTTCTTACAGTCCCTCCACTTTACACATCTCAGGGTATGTATGTGTCTATATATGTAAATTTATCATATACTCAAAGCCCTTCTGTGAAAAGGACCAATTTATAAATATTTGTTACTTTTTTATTTTCATTTTTGAAAAGAATCATAGTATCTATCTATCTATATACCTAGGCTGCTTCCCCCAAGGAAAGGGAGGTACTGCAACAAAATATTATCTATCTATCTCTCTATTGCCAGACGCCTCAATCCCGTTTGGGGTGGCCACAAACAAATCGTCTCCAAGTCGCCCTGTCCCCCGCCATTTCACTGCCCTGCTCCCAACTCACACACCCCTCTCTCATATACCTCTCCACCCCATCCCTCCATCTCATCCTCGGCCTCCCCCTCCCTCTTCCCCCCTCCACCTCATTCACATACACTCTCTTCGTCAGTCTTTCACCCTCCATCCTTCCATATGGCCAAACCACCTCAGTGTGTTCCTCATAACGCTTCCTATCACATCCACATCCACACCACAACGCTCCTTTATATCCTCATTCGTCAGCCTGTCTCTCCATGTGACTCCACAGGCTCCTCTTAAATAACTCATTTCCACTGCCCTCACTCTTGACTTGTGTCCTTCCAACAACGTCCAAGCTTCACTTCCATACGTTAGAGTTGGTATCACAATACTGTCATGTAGTAACTTTTTCACTTCCATGCTCACTTCCCTGTTTCTTATCACTGCTTTCAAAGAACCAGCAACCTTTCTTCCCTGCTGTACCCTTTCAAGCACTTCACCCTCCAAACCTCCATCCTTACTCATCACACTACCCAAGTACTTAAACGTACTCACATTTTCCAATTCCTCACCATCCAACCTCGCTGTACATTCACTGACTTCACCTCTCTCAAAGACCATCACTTTACTCTTCCCTACATTCACCTTTAGATTCCGTTTCTTACACACTCTCCCAAACTTATCCACCAAGCCTTGCAGCTCCCCTTCGTCTTCACTCAACAACACAGTATCATCTGCAAACAACAGTACAGGGAGTTTCCAAACACTATCCTCTCTCACCAGGGCCACTCCAACATCCACTACCCTACCTTGTACCTCTTTTATTACCCCATCCATGTACAGATTGAACAACCATGGAGACATGACACATCCCTGTTTCAACCCAACTTTCACAGAGAAAAATTTACTTAGTTCATCATTCACACGCACTGCAGCCTCCGCACCATCGTACATACTCTTCACAGCATTCAACAACTTCCAATCTACTCCATATATTCTTAACACATTCCACAATCCTTGTCTATCCACCCTGTCATATGCTTTCTCCAAATCCATGAAAGCCGCATACAACTTCTTTTCCTTCTCTAGAAACTTTTCCACTAAAGATCTAAGAATGAATATCTGATCTACACAACCTCTTCCCTTCCTAAAGCCTCCCTGTTCTTCTCCAACTAATTTCTCTGTTCTTTCTCTAACTCTGTCAATAAGTATCCTACCATACACTTTTCCTATTATACTAAGAAGACAAATGCCCCTATGATTACCATACACTTCTTTTTCCCCTTTTCCTTTGTATAAGGGAAAAATTATACCTGACTTCCAATCCTCCGGGACTCTACCTTCCTCCCAGGCCAATCTGCACATCTTCCACATCCATTCTACTACTATCTCTCCCCCATGCTTCAGCATTTCACCACACACTCCATCAATTCCTGGGGCTTTCCCCGATTTAACTTTCTTCATTGCTTCCACAACTTCTATCCCACTGATTTCTTCCTGTCTTCTCAGCTCCCTCCTTCTCCCAGCCATTCCCCAGCCACTTATACTCGCATTACTTCCATCCTGTATGTTCAACAATTCCTTAAAGTGTTCTCTCCATCTGCTCACTTTTTCCCCCTTCTCCACTAGCAATCTACCATTTTTATCTTTCACTCCCCTGATAACTTCACTTCCGCCCTGCCTTACTCCTTTCACCTCTTTCCAGAACATTTTCTTACAGTCCCTCCACTTTACATTCAAATTCCTTCCAAATTCCTCATCCACTCTCTTCTTACTCTCTCTTACTAATCTTTTCACCTCTCTCTTTTACAAAATTAGGACTCTTGCAACTTATTTATCCTTGGTAAAAAGAGGCTGTTATGAGTCACCATGGCCAGAGGGGTGGTTGCATCGACTCTCCGTGAAAGGTAAAATTCACAACGACCTGAAAAAAAAAAAAAAAAAACTAGATATTTTAAATACATAAGCGTAGATATGTTATTGGAAAACTATTGAAGTGTTTCGTTTACGGACTTACAAGATGCTTCTTATTTTGAAATGCCAGGCAGTGTTGTACATTTACCTAACAATCGATTTTAATTAATTACCGCCTTGCCTGTTGTCAACAGTCGTATGTCCCTGAAATCCTCATTTCTGTTATATCCGTCAGTGTCAGTGTCCTTCTCTGTTCCCTGACATTATTAATTACAAGTGGAAATTGTAACAAGAAGAGTCGTAACATCTTGACTGCTCCAGCACTGCCATATAATTAATTTAAATAAAAGCACCATTTAAAGATAAAAGCCTTTCTTTCCTCCCTCAATATGGTTATTTAATTGACCAGTTTGTCAGGCGTAGTATCCCTGATAACATTTAATTTATTCTAACTGATGACAGACGACTGGAAAGGAAAGGAGTTCTCATAGCTCAACCTCGTGAAATATTCAATGCATAGTAGATATTTGCCTTATGATCCTTCTAAATTCAAAGGCATAAACCTGTTAACTTAAATAACCTGACTTTTTTACACAGCAGAGAAAAGTCCTAGTAGAAGTAAGGTTTACATTACATGATAAACATGATGTAACCAGTTCAGCAACAGCTTTGTGTGTGTGTGTGTGTGTGTGTGTGTGTGTGTGTGTGTGTGTGTGTGTGTGTGTGTGTGTGTGTGTGTGTGTGTGTGTGTGTGTGTATGTGTGTGTGTGTGTGTGTTCATGCTATTTTAGAATGAAATCAATTTAATACTAATATGTTGTTGGCTTGGTACTGCTATGATACACTGATACATTCTAAAATACAGATAACTCAAAATATATTAAACATACAAATTTCAGTATCTTTAACAATCATATTACTACCTATGAAAGAAAAGCTTTTGGGCAGCAAGTTGATATAGTTTAAGTCCAGGTCAAAGATGACGTGAGTGGCAGCACGCAAGACGGTCTCCATGCTGTTTTCTAATCCCACGATCTTGTTGTAGGCGACCCGTTTTATCTCCATCAGTTTCCCAAGTTCATGAAGTGGTCCTGACGTGGCAGTCTGAAAAGAATAAGGCTATTAAAAATTGTGTACTTGACGGTTTATGTTTATGAGATTTGGAAACACGAGTTTTTAATAATAATAAAAAAAAAAGTACGTGTAAATGTCTTGTAGAAAATTTTGGTTAGATATTAAACATATGAACGTAGCCGATGGTTCATGAGTTATTGACTGAAAATAGCATCAGGAACATATTTACCTATCAAAATAATAGATCCTACTCATAAATTAATTCGCTGCTTTGTGATGTTTGAGAAACCGTACATGGCAAAAAAAAAAAAAAAAAGAAAAAAAAAAAGAATGTTTTCAATAGACAGAAATTATCTTAACTTTTGGGCAGCCTGCTACTATGATATGAATTTCGTGAATAATTTAACCATCATTTCAAACAAAGCTTTTGATTATTATTTTTGACGCCACAATAAAGTAACAACATATTAATTAAAATATCGCATTATAGACAGCCAATTAGATACTCTTAATTTTTTTATCGTCCTGAAGAAACAACCACTCACTTCAAAATATTTAATGATAAACGTGTTTGGGACAACAATTATCCCAACATCAGAGTTGTCAATGACGTCCTCAAGTTTCTGGTAAGGTTTGTCTATGTATCAGACTGCCAGGAGGGACATGAGGTTGCCAACGTAGCTCTGTGTCAGCACCACCATCATCAGCATCCACACCCCCAGCATCACACGCTCCCACCACCATCGACTCTTAGTTCTCTTTATATCTGGAAAAAAAAAAAAAAAAAAAGCCAAGTCAAAGAAATGGATCATCAAAATTTTTGATGGCCTATTTCTGGCAATTTTAGTGAAATAATAATGATTACAATAAGCTGCCATTAGTGAGACGAATTTAAGAATCATCTAACATAAGACAATGGTTGAGTATCATGAAACTATATGGACGAAAAAATAGGCTCTTTTCGTATTATTACAGAGAGAAATTGACTAGTTCGGAAGCCAAGAAGCCTGGATGATGCCTTCATTAATTCAGCCGTTCCGACTTAATCTTTTTCCCCAGAGTTCCTCAAAGGTTAATATAAAATTACTCAGTGTTAACTACAACATGACAAACACTAATTACCTTCTTGCAAAAGAACCCGTACACAGTTGAAGGTGTTGGCATCTTTCATGCGTGGCTCTTGCACCTGAGTGGGAAGGCAGAAAGACAGAAGCAGTATCACAGCGCATACTGCCAACAGTGCTGTCGGGACAGCCACCCAAACCTTTGGTCTAAGTGGCAGCAGGAAACCCCGGGGGTCCACCTCAGGTCGACCACGGGCAGCGAGAATTAGATAATTTCCTATAAACACAAATGGAGAGTAGTCTATCCATTGGCTTCTGGTTATATCCATGAAAATGGTCCCGGAGTAAACTCCACTTCCTGATATGTGTTTTTGTAAAAGATAATGAAGAAGAGTAGAATAATGAATGTAGGAATATATTCCATAAAATATGGGCCTTTTCCACGTTTTCCTATGATCAGTAATTCGTGAGAAGGCTCACAAGTCGTTTTCTTGACCTAATATATTTACTGTATTGATCACGACTGGTTATTTCAAGAGGGAAACTGACAAAAAAAAGTTTGTTCAGATGACGTATATAGAATGCTGAAAGCTGTAGGAGGGTAATATTACTCTGGAATCTACCTAAGATACGGCTGCTTGTTATAAGTAAATAAAAAAATAAATAAGATAAATTGCAAGTAACAGACAGAAACTGGTTTCAATGACAAGTAGAAAAAAGGCATAGCGAAAAATAATGTTAAAAGAAAAATTCAAAATTTATCGGTGAGAAAGACGCTACCACGTGCCCTAAGCCAAAGAGTATTCGGTTCACAGATGCTATATACGGTATACTCTACTACTAACCTGGCCCAAATTTTCCATTCCATATTGAGAAATTTGCTGCGATAAGAGATTAGCACTAGAATAGGACGCTAGTGATAAAGCAGTCTTATGGAAAGAAGGGAATGGGTAACGGTGTCTTTATCCGCCATCGAGCTTCGTAGTATAATCTGCAAAGGACGAAAATCTGAGCCAAGTTGAGGTAAACGAACTATAGAACTAACCCCATAGGTAATGAGTCCCATCATGCCTGTCCAAGTCTCATCGCTCTGCAGTAAGCCCCAAGTCCTGTCGGGGGATTTCATGTACGTGTATCTGTCAGAGGGACGTGTATCTGTCAAAGGGACGTGATTTAAGCACCTTTGATGATTTTGTAACATCTTCTCTTTAACGAAAAGTTAGTCGAGAGGGTCATTCACATTCATATTTTACTTTTGCTAACTTAGGGCAAGTTGTGCAATCAACCAGCCTTTATTAATCAAACCCAAATTTTCCCAGTCAAACATACAGTGTATTAAAGCAAATGTGCATTAATAGCTCACGTGAAGTTCATGATCGTGGACAGCATCTCCATAATGTTCCCCGTTGCCCTCTTGAAGGTGAGTTGTTTGTCCTCTGGTGCCGTGGGGTCATCTACTGTAAATGCCAGCTGTACCACTAACTCCTCCGAACCTGCAGCGAAATGATGTACGGTATAGTGCTGACTAGTAATGTCACTTGGATTAATATATATTCTCTGGCAATGCATTTTTCATTCTGACAGTATGAATGTATATTTATGTATTACACTGAAAACAGAACCTGGACATTATAAGCATTTGTTTTCCACCATCAGTTTTGCTAACTTTCTTCAGGTAAAGAAGACAACCACAGTGATCGACCATGTTATGTAATGTTAGCATAACCTAAGGCCATTCAGATCGTTCAGAATGATTAAGATTCAGGTTCAGTTAAGTCAACTTAGATTCGAGAAAGCTGTTTAGATACAATTAGGTAAGCTATTGTCTATACATTTTTTACTCTAACTTGTCCTAAAACTTTCATCTGCCCATCTTGAATCCTGAGTTAAAACAATAGATCACGATGCTAGTCATGAAGGGGTGTTATGGGATGGATGTAGAGCTGTAGTATTGTCTTTTTCTGCCACTGACCTATGTGAAATAAGCTGCAAAAGGACGAAAAACTGATCATAGTTACAGTAGAATAAAAGTAGTTACTGTACATTCAAGCACACTTCAGTCCATCCAGACCATTTAGGTCTCTCACGTTGGTCCAGTGTCATTTAGGTCCAAATACACAAATTCAGGTTAAATTAGTCCCATTCTGGTAATTTCATCCAGTCAGAATATTCATTTATATATTTTTCGCTTCTTTCCCTGCAGGATTCATGAGATCTTGCGCCATCCCTTATGTAGTGTACTAGTCGGTAATTTGCGGGAATGCAGTAATAATAATAATACAAGTTACCTTGAAAGATCTCTCATATTTGCAGCTCGCTGTCTCTGTGTTTAGCAATACAGTATCTTCCAGGAGCGTTTTCGACACACAAAATTTACCGTAAGCACTTCTGGGGGAAAAGATCTGGTGGATGGGTGAAAGTTAGACGTTGATCAAAAGTCCACGATGCCACTTGTAATGGTAGGGATTCTGGGTCGGTGGACGCCAGCCATGAGAACACTTTGGTTCTGTTGATGAAAAAGCAATCCGTCCATTAATTAAAACTCAGAATTATCCACTATTTATTATGTGTTCTTGTACGGTTGCAACCAATGGCATCACATAGTCAGTTATTTATGAAGATGTTAAATAATAATATGAAAAACTTGAAAGGCTCCGACCGTTTCACTGGGTTTCAAAAATCCTTGTTTATAGTCTCGATACTTACAATGGATCAGTATTTATGTTGACAACTGTATACGGATAATACTCGTTATCTGAAGACTGGCAAGGTATCGTCCACAGCAGCAACGAGAGAAGTGGTTCGTGAGAGAGTTCTAAGAAGGTGGGGAAGGGTCTAGAGTTGGAGGAGAGGGATGCGAGTGAATATGAGCAGCTGTAATTTCTGGACCAGCATGAGGTGGTTTTTTTAAGGATGACTCAGTGAAGGCGTCGAGGAAGACTGGGTCATCTCTCACCACCACCATCGTCACGCACCACAACGCATCACCCAGCTAATGGTGCCAACATGAATAATATCACGAAACTAGTAGTGCCAACATAAGTTACATCACAAAGCTAATGGTGCTGACATAAAAAATATCACGAACCTAACTGTGCCAACACGAATAATATAGCAAAGCTAATCATGGCAACATAAATATCAGGAACCTAATGCCAACAAGAATATTATCACGAAAGTAATGGTGCCAACATGAATAATCACCTGACAACGAAAGGACCCTAATGCTCCCCATGACTAAGATTTACACCCATTGAATATTCTGTGCAATCCTGGCTTTTGCTTAAGCCACTGGTGTGTCCTCGCCATAAGTTCTCGTCGGTGGTCTAGGAAGTGAAACAGGGATCTCTCGGTTGTGGGCCGAGTACTGTATACTTCCGATTGCACAATACTAACTCACAGGAATACTTAATGAACTAAACTGTTTCGTGTATGGTTCCTTCAGCCTGATGACGTCTTTCTGTCTTACTTGTCGGCTACAGCAGGGTAAAGGGATCAGAAAGACGTGTACGGAAATAATATTAATTAGTCGTGTGTTTTTATGCGTGAATATTTTCAGAGGACTCTGAATTATTGCATCCAGAGTTCAGTCTCTTCACCCTAGTTCTTTTACATGTGGTGGCCACATACCTGTCGAGCTCTGGCTATAGTCTGTGAGAACTGTTCATAGGTCATGCTGGTGTTTTGTTCACTATAGTCTGTTTGATTGACCTGTGCATCTGAGATGCATGGGGCAAGTAGGGTGTGTTTGTTTCGCGGCTGGTGATTGGCCGCCAATGATGTTTTTGAAGTAAATACACTCATGTATTGTAGTGCAACATGCGGACGTAGGTGTACACCGTGAAGGGATATTATAGTGCAACATGTGAACGTAGGTGTACACCATGGGTGGATGCAGTGCAACATGAGGAGGTGGATTTACGCCATGGGTGGATGATTTGCTTCAAATATCACTCATCGTTTTATAAAACTTTATAATCAAATTTAATTTTCTTTGATAACCGTAAACCTTTAAAGCTAATTTTGATTTCTTCGGCTTCGGAAATTATCCCAAATTTAATCTAGCTGCTTGTACTGAAGGAAGTTAAAAATATAAATATATATGTGCTAAAATAAGATGTGTAGGTCATCGGCGGCCAATCAGCAGCCGTGATTCAAACACACCCTACTCGCGCCATACATCTCAGCTGAACAGGTCAATCAAATAGAGTATAGTCTTCACCTCAAACACCCGGATTCTCCAAAGAGCATGTAAGTGTGCTAAGTCCTGAAAGAGAACATATAACGATAAATTTTTCCTATTCTTCACAATTAAAGCAACAATAAGGATAACTAGAATAATATATAAACATATCAGCTGCAAGTATTATAATTTTGATTGACTTTAGGCAGACTTTGGCTTATCTAGTTCACTCAGTAGCACAGAGGATTAAAGCCGAAAATGTGAATACTTGTATCATACGGTAAAGTAAGAACTGACCTGGTATTTAGCTTGACTCTATCAGGATCTTCTGTTGAAGCTCAAAGCAGTTTTAACATTATTGTTGTGCCTACTTACTTGCGTCATGTAGATCGCCCATGAGGAGCCATCTGTCAGCAGCAGGACAGAAAAGTGAGAACACCGCTCTATGACCAACATGTCGTCCAGTGCTAGGCGGCTGTCCATTGATGCTATGGTCGTGTCTGACAAATACGAGGGTGGATAAAATCACACTTGTACAGTACTGTTTTTGTTACAAGTGCTAGAGTATTTGTTTGGCATTATGCATCAAAATCAACCCTTCATCTATCCAATTTTTTCTCTCTGCTACTTAACACTGTCGGTAGTCAAAATATTATACTAAAAGCAACACAGTGAAAAGAACGGAGAGAATCATGTTCAGTTAATCATTTAATACTAATTGGCGAGGTTAGGTTGCATAGTTTATGTATTAGGACTCCATATTATAATTACAAATCATAATAGATAGATAGATAAATAGATAGATAGACAGCTCTATGCGAGCCTGGGAATGGGAAATGATCTTGCAAGTTACACTGAGGAAAAGCTGACGACAGATTACGAAGTGGCCAGTAAGGAGATGATGCAGTTAGTTGTCAGCAATCCACCGGTGAACAAAGCCTTGTTGACCATACACACACATTCACACATACTCACACACAGGCTTCTAGAACTTTCCAATCACAAGGAACACACGTGATACGTCTCCTGTTTCACCAGAATTTAGGAAAGAGAAGTCAGAAGGAAGCTAGCGATAGAACAGACAGGTCGCAGGGAGAAGGGCTTAGCAACTTGAGAGAGAGACAGAGAGAGCGAGACAGAGAGATAGCTAGCGGGACTCTACTTTATACTTCGCTCTGTGTGAGAGACTTGTTAATATTTCCAAGACAAATAAAAATAGTCCCATACTATTCTTTACCTCTCCTGTCACTACATGACAAATGGGAAAGAAGATTATCTACTTACAAAGCTACTCAAGTATAACAACCGCTCGTCCACAAGTCTAATATATATATAACTCCACTACAAGTAACTACAAAGTCTTATATGACATTTGGTAGCAGCGAACGTATACGAACCTCGTCTACGAATCAACACTGAATTCCTACAAAATATCAAGATTGAAAACAAGAATACCTCTCACAACCAACAACTCACAAAGAGCTCCTGACAGTTCTCTCCAACCCCCCCTCCGTCTCCCCGATCATCATGCTGATGCAGAGGTGAAGAGGTCACAGGACGCCTTGCAAGTAGTTTAACAATATATTGATACAAACAATCTTGCAACCTCTACGACGAACCAGCGAACTACAACCATCTACAATCAACTTCAAGTAACAACTCTACGAGTCGTCTGTATAATCTTCTACACCCACCTACAAGTAGCGGCTGTCTTCATCCCACAACGAGTAAATCACAAGAAAAAAGGACCACGAATACCTCGAGGAAGAAAAACGGAACAAACAAACGAAGAGTGAGACACGACTCATAACTCATCCTACTCACTCGTCTTCACTCAAGTTACTCATCGCTACTCATTTACTCACAACAGCTACCAGTGTGGGAAGTCGACGTCATCATGCGTGCTTGCTGAAAAGACGCCACGTCAGTCAACTCACCACCTGCACCATCACTAACACCATTCCCACCACGGTAAAAATTAGTGAGTTACATAGTTACTTCATTTATACAATACACAGTGATAGACAATAAGCTTCTGCACATACATATAAAACGTGTTGTCTAGTTACAGCTTAAATACACATACTTACTTCAGTTATCTGCATAATTCAAACACTAAATAATCACCAACAATAAATATCTACACTGTATATATTCATTCATTTATTATAACATTTATTTACTACCAACGAGTGTTACCATTTATACCTACACAAAATACGTGTTTCATACATACAGCTATACATTATTATATCTACAAAGTAATAAAGAAAATATACCATCACAGTTACTCAGTGAGCGATCAAAAGAACTGTATTAAACATTTATTAATTAAAACTACCTAGTGGAAACATATAAATTAAGTTACAAGGTAAACTAGAGAAAAAAAAAAAATGGCCAACACAAATGACGTTAGCAAGAGTGAACATCTTCAACACAGTCGTGAAGACAATGATTTCCACACAGTGCTGACACACATATTACCCATGATAGGTACAAGTGAACAACAAGTCAGTGTATATAGTTAATACCGTATATAGTGTATATATATATATATATATATATATATATATATATATTTTTTTTTTATATAAAATAACAAAATATGGGACTATATAATATCATTTTCAGTAATATCTGTGCAATATAAACTAAACCTTAAAAAAAGGGTCCCTAGGAAATTAGCCAGCAATTATGCAACCATGAACAACATAGAAAAAGCGTACACAAGCGAAGAAAAACAAACTATAGAAAATCAATACATACAACAAAAAAAAAGAAAAAAAAGTAAGAAAGAATAAAGAGAGAAATGGAGTAAGATCACATAACAAACAAATGAAAATAAGTATAAGTGTTACTACAAATGCCAAAATACCACATAAACTACACACAAAAAAAAAAAGCAAATTGTTGTCTCCACAAGCAAGTGGCATGACACATCATCACTATCATCGACCGCAGCATGACCGGATTCATATGTCAGGACTGCAATTATTACAATTATGTAACGACAAACGATATGTAACAATTATGTAACTCCATATTATAATTATGTAACGACAAACGATTGCATTATGTTACACTTGCTACAACTATGTAACTACAAACAATACTACAAACAATATGTACCATTTATGTAACAGTTGCATTAACAAGATGTAACTTTTATGTAACTTTAACTACAATTATGTAACTACAAACGATATGTAACAATTATGTAACGACAAACGATTGCATTATGTTACACTTGCTACAATTATGTAACTACAAACAATATGTACCATTTATGTAACAGTTGCATTAACAAGATGTAACTTTTATGTAACTTTAACTACAATTATGTAACTACAAACGATATGTAACAATTATGTAACGACAAACGATTGCATTATGTTTCACTTTGCCAATTAACAGTTGCATTAACTAGATGTAACTTTTATGTAACTTTAACTACAATTATAAGGCCAAGACACTTATGTAACAGTTGCATTAACAAAATGTAACTACAGTTATAAGGCCAACACAATTATGCATTTCACTACAATAACCCAAATACATACTGTGTTACAGTTAAATAATTTACTTTAATGCATTTATTCAAATATGTATACAACTTGTTTAAAATGTAATATTACTAAATAATCACTATTTACTATAAATATTATATGTATACAATATTCATACAATTATGTTACTTTTACAATATTATGTATTTCACTTAATTAGCTTATAAGTTCATTATAATATGTATATAATATGTATTAATATGTTATGACTATTAACTGTCGATGGTATGCCATTTTCGCGTGACCGAGCATATATTAGGACTCCATATTATAATTACAAATCATAATAGATAGATAGATAAATAGATAGATCTACAGCTCTATGTGAGCCTGGGAATGGGAAATGATCTTGCAAGTTACACTGAGGAAAAGCTGACGACAGATTACGAAGTGGCCAGTAAGGAGATGATGCAGTTAGTTGTCAGCAATCCACCGGTGAACAAAGCCTTGTTGACCATACACACACATACACACATACTCACACACAGGCTTCTAGAACTTTCCAATCACAAGGAACACACGTGATACGTCTCCTGTTTCACCAGAATTTAGGAAAGAGAAGTCAGAAGGAAGCTAGCGATAGAACAGACAGGTCGCAGGGAGAAGGGCTTAGCAACTTGAGAGAGGGACAGAGAAAGCGAGACAGAGAGATAGCTAGCGGGACTCTACTTTATACTTCGCTCTGTGTGAGAGACTTGTTAATATTTCCAAGACAAATAAAAATAGTCCCATACTATTCTTTACCTCTCCTGTCACTACATGACAAATGGGAAAGAAGATTATCTACTTACAAAGCTACTCAAGTATAACAACCGCTCGTCCACAAGTCTAATATATATATAACTCCACTACAAGTAACTACAAAGTCTTTTATGACATATGTTCGTTTTATATTATAGCTCAGTTAAATAAAAAACTCTAACTACGAGTAGCTGTGTAGTTAGGGATAAGCAAACCTTCAAAAGATCATAGCTCCCTAGGGTTGCAGTGGCTTGAAACATCTGATAATCCATCATTAATCGAATTTGTGTACCTCTTTTTTGTTATCGTAAAAAGCAAGCAACTGAAATAATTAAATACAACAAAATATCTTGATATTTGCTGATGCACATATAATGGCTTTAATCAAAATGAAAAGCTTTTTTTTTTTTTTTTTTTTTTTTAACGCTCACCCTTTACTGCAGTCTACGTGCCCGTGATGTGATATAGGTGGGCATGGATCAAGACGCAGGTGACCCCCAGGGCGAGCCATATTACCCCCGGAGTAGTCAACATCATGCCACCACCACCACCACCGAAACACGTCACGACCACCACCGCACACCTCCGCCACCACCAAACTTCACCACCACTACGTAATGTCTCCACCACTGTCGAAATATGTTACGACCACTGTGGCAGGCCTCCTCCACCACCACATCAGTTTCTTAAACTAGCCTCCACCATAACCGTCCTTAGGCCATTAAGAAACTGTAAATCTGCTCCTCCTCATAAGTCAAGGTATATATTTTGCAATAGGAATAACAGACATAAGACGGCACTCTTCTTTCTTTATCCGTTCATTGAAGAAAACATGATCACAATTTTTCTCTCATGAATTACAGATTTGTTTTCCAGAAAGAACAAGAGACAGGGGAAAAAATTAAATATATGCTACAAAAGCAAATCCCAGTTAGGAGAGGGAGTTGATCATATGTCTGTGAAGTCAAATTCTGACCAACAGCCAGCAAGCAAAATCAATCTGTGGTTTATGCAAGTTCATCCTTATATTTTCAATGTTGTTGCACATTTTCTGGATGAGGAAAAATACTTTTTTTTTTTCCGTATAAATGTGTATCTACTGTAAAACCAAAAAAATGTCATACACATACGCGTGGCTATCTGATAAGCTTCATGACATGATATTCAAGGGAAATGGACTTTATTCGATGTTGCATTTTGATTCTGATTATCACTACACATTAATATACTGTATATATTCCACTGCATATTACTCCTATACCATTATGTAACAAATATTTACGTTGTTTAGAAATATATTTTTAATCCGTTAATTTTGTCTACATCAAATCATTTTCGTCCAGGAAACCTTTTAAATATCAAGCAGGTGAGAAAGCCTAGTTGAACTTTCTAGCCAAATACAAAAAATAGTTTATCACCTTTCGAAGAAGCACAAGCCTGTGATACCAATATTTTGAAGAGTTAAAAAAAAATAATACAAGAACGTTTGGTATGACACTTGAAATACAGATTGTACTTAACTTTCCTAACCTTGGACGATAGAGATGGACAATAGCTTTAGAGAATGAAACAAGACTTAAATGTCAGTTAAAAGTGTTATGCCATGTACTTATTAAATAAGTGGTGTCTTGAAAATCTCAATGAAATGGAGGCTTTGCGATGTAAGTGCTCAGTCAACTGGAAGTTCATATATCTGAGCACAAATGAGATCTCACATCTATTACTTCACTTCATTCAGCCGTTTGTTTTGCTCAGCTTTGGGTAACGAAAACTATATTTAGCACAGACATCACACTTTTCTGCTTTTGCTCGTTTGTAAGAGAGACGCAGATGAATTTACATGAAAGGGAACTTTATCTTTTCTTTAGCTCTTGCTTGTTTTTGTCTACGAACGACAACGAAACTTTGTCACGTGATGTGTTGGCACTTCATAATCTTGATCCACAGAACCAATTCACTGGACTGTCATATATAAAAAGCTTATCTTTTTAGCATCTGTTTGGATTGGCAGAGAATGTTTCCAAACTGGAGGAGTTTGCAAAGTTCCTTTGAAAGAAGTTTATTATGAGTACTTCAACTTTAAGTTTTCGTAAAACTCAGTAATACCTGTACAGATTAGGGAATTAATATATCCACAGTGATAATGGAAATCTGTTCGTATTGCTCTGAGATTCATTTCAGATAAATATAACTCATCGTGGTGCAATGCTATGGGATGGACCGCTTTAATGCGGCTGTAAATTGCTTTGCACTGTTTCCCTTTACTAGGTCGGCCAATGCGATGCCTGTTCTCAACGTGTCCCTCCTGTTTCCACCTCCTAAGCAACCTGCAGACAATGGTGACGCTGGACCCGAGCTATGGCAAGCACTGATGCCCCCCATCCACTTCCAGATGAAGTTGTTGCGTTCTGTCAGGAAGTTTGGGCGTGAGGGCCGCTGTGTTTCCATGTTCTAAGAGAGATATTCAACAATTAAATATTAAATAGAACTTTGTCCTCCTGGTTACTTTGCATCATGTGTAGAATGTACAATTAGTAGTTACTTTTGTTTAAGTCCTTCACAAACAGGACATTACTTTCACTGCACTCCCGTTGCTACAGGATATTCTATTAAGTACCAGAGTTTTTGGTAAACTATTTGATGAAGGCTATTTATAAAACTCATTCAGTTCGAAGAACCTCTTCCGACTTCAATACCTTCTGAATGTAGGGACAATATAAAAAAATCATGAACTATCTTTGGATAGCGGGAGGCAAGTTTGGTAGTAAATTTTGGATACTCCATGGACGGAAAGAGATGAGTAATATCTTTCATTAATAGGCAGTGTTCAGCATTTTTTAAAATCCATAATATATTTGCTGTACTGAGGTCCATCAATTAAAAAAAAAAAAAAGTCTGCCATATAGATTGTAACTTGATGCCTAGGATGGACTGTGCCTAGAACTTCATTGGTTCTCTGCTTCATATCCCGAAACATAATAATCTCTCCACCCCATAAAAAATGTGGGGAACTGTAACAGGTTAATGAAGAATGAGCGTAAAACAGCAATAGTGTTAAGAAGCGAGATTTGCCAGTTAGGTAGTCGAGGAGCATCTCGATGTTTCTCGACGTTGACCGTAGGTTTCGGTACGTGTCAGAGTTACCAGTTTTCCTGCTGTTCGTGAGCGTAGTTATTTCGTAAGTTATACATTAATATTTGTGCTCTTTTTCTTTATAATATTTTCTTTATGTGATTGTTAAAATCTGTAAGTCATTTAAATTTTATATGCTAAATATTTTATGGTGTTATGTAATGTAAGAAACCACCGTCGAGTTTGTACTAGAAGTTTCTCGAGTAATGCAAACTTATATGAGGATGGGGAAGAGATTAATTCAAGTTCAGTCGGGTTTCAGTTCAGTTTGAGTGAAGTTCAGTCGGTTTTGTTTCAGTTTGAGTGTCAGTGCAGTGTCAGTGAAGATTGTATATTTTTGATACTTGTGAAAACATTGGCAAACAGTGATGTGTTATTGAAGTTTGTACATCATCGGTACTTGAGAAAAAGTGTGACGTGTTGTGAAGCATTAATTGTAACTGCAATTAGTAAAGTGCGTATAGCTCTAGTGCTTGTGAGAATAGTGAAGTGAAATTGGAAAGCATTAAGTGTAACCATTCGGAAAATAAAGACAGTGAAGAAGCCAGTGTTTATTTACAATGCCTCAGCTGATCTTGCATACTGTACACCTAAAGGCTGACCATAGGATGTACAGCTCACTGGGCAACGTCCTTCCTGTACTGTACTACTGGTGTTGGAATCTGTGTCAGTGTGGGGATGCAGATGTAACCCTGGTGTCAGGAGCGTGGATTATTTTGGGGCTGCAGTGAGTCTAACTTTCGACAGGGAAGCAGAAGGTGTGCAGACAAGAGGCCAAGCTAGGCAGGAAGAAGCATCACTGGGTGCAATTATGAAACTACTACAGACACAGAATGCAGGACAGAAAGAACTACAAGCACAATTACAGGCACAGGGTGCAAAAAAAACTCCAAGCACAATTACAGGCACAGGGTGCAGGACAGAAAAAAAAACTCCAAGCACAATTACAGGCACAGGGTGCAGGACAAAAAAAATAACTCCAAGCACAATTACAGGCCCAAAGTGAAGAACAGAAACAGCACAGAAACGAATTCAAAGAACAGTTACAAGCAAAAAGTGCCTAACTACAGGCACAGAATGAAGGACTGAAAGAAAAACTGCAGGCACAGAGTGAACAACTAGAGGCACAATGTGAAGAACAAAAAGAACGTTATGAACAACATGAAATGGCATTACAGGAGCAACAGAGGGAATTACAACTGAGGATGCAAGGACAGCCGAATGCTTTCATGGGGGAAATGAAGGAAGAACAGGAATAATTGAAGGAGGAGATATATTCTGAGCTATGGCAGCAGAAGTATGAGGTAAGAAATAATGTGACTGAGTGCAAACAGCATGTAGACCACCAGTTGAAGTCAATTAGTGAGGAAGTAGTGACAGAGTGCAGACAGCATGTGGACAACCAGCTGAAGATTAGTGAGGGAATAGTGATAGAGTGCAGACAGCATGTAGGTAACTAGTTGAAGCATGTAGCCGACCATGTGAAGATAATTAGTGAGAATATTGAGGCTGTAGAGCAATATTGCTCTGCTGAGCCTCAGGTTAGAGTACAGGGAGCATATGAAAGGAATGGACAGTGTATGGCGAATCTTGACAGATCCCAGGCATATAAAGTTAGCATTAGGCTTACAGGGCTGAATAATCAGGAATTGACGGAGTGTGTGGTGAAATGCTTAGGTATGGGGGTGAGATTGTTGTGGAGTGGATATGGAAGTTGTGTAGATTGGCTTGGGAAGAGGGAAGGGTTCCAGGGGACTGGAAATCAGGTATATTTGTTCCTCTGTACAAAGGAAAAGGGGAGAGAGAAGTATGTGGTAACCATAGGGGTATTTGCCTTCTTAGTGTGACTGGTAAAATATATGGTAGAATACTCATTGATAGGGTTAGGCATATGACAGAAGAGCTAGTTGGAGAAGAACAAGGGGGATTTAGGAAGGGAAAAGGGTGTGTAGATCAGATATTTGTTCTAAGATGTTTAGTGGAGAAGTATCTAGAGAAGGGAAGGAAAGTGTATGCTGCCTTCATGGACTTGGAGAAAGCTTATGACAGAATAGATAGGCAAGGTATGTGGAAGGTATTAAGAATATATGGAGTGGAGGGGAAATTGTTGAGTGCTGTGAAGAGTATGTACGAGGGAGCTAGGGCTACGGTGCGAGTGGATGGTGAGCTGAGTGAGTTCTTTGATCTCAATGTGGGACTGAAACAGTGGTATGTGATGTCTCCATGGCTGTTTAATATATATATGGATGGGGTTGTAAAGGAGGTGCAAGGTAGGGCAGTGGATGTGGGGCTGGCCCTAATGAATGAGGGTGAGATTTGGAAGCTTCCTGTGTTGCTGTTTGCTGATGATACAGTATTGTTGAGTGAAGATGAATGGGAGTTGCAAGGTTTGGTGAATGAATTTGGGACAGTGTGTAGGAGGAGGAAGCTGAAAGTTAATGTAAACAAAAGTAAAGTTATGGTGTTTGAGAGGAATGAAGTCACAGAGTGTGCAGTGAGGTTGGATGGTGAGGATATGGAGAATGTGAGTGCATTCAAGTACTTGGGTAGTGTGATGAGTAAGGATGGAACTTTGGGGGATGAAGTACGTGAAAGGGTACAGCAGGGAAGGAAGGTTGTTGGTACACTGAAAGCAGTGATGAGAAATAGGGAGGTGAGTATGGAAGTTAAGAAGTCACTGCATGATGGTATTGTGATCCCTACCCTGACGTATGGAAGCGAGGCGTGGACCTTGCAAGAGGGGAACAAGTCAAGAGTGAGAGCAGTGGAAATGAGTTACTTGAAAGGAGCATGTGGAGTGACGTGGAGGGACAGGTTGACGAATGAAGAAGTGAAGGAACGTTGTGGGGTAGATGTGGATGTGGTTGAGAAGATTAGGAGAAATACACTGAGGTGGTTTGGACATGTGGAGAGAATGGAGAATGAAAGACTGACTAAGAGGGTGTATGTAGGTGAGGTGGAGGGAGGGAGAGGTGAGGGGTAGACCGAGGATGAGGTGGAGGGATGGAGTTGAGAGGTATATGAGGGAGGGTGGGGTGAGTTGGGGGGAGGGTAGTCAAATGGTGGGTGACAGAGTGACTTGGAGGCGTTTTGTCTGTGGCCACCCTTTGCGGGATTAGGGCGTCGGGCTATAGATAGATAGATAGATAGAAGTTTTAAGTCCTGGCCTTAATTATGATGCCCCAGTTTTTTGGCCCCAAACTAGTGAAGTGCATGGGCACAAGGAGGATTGTCACAAATGGAAGGAGCAGTAACAGAGCAGTGCAAGGAAATCACTGAGTGCAACAAATGGGTGCTGGACATGTGGTGAGGTGGGACACTTCAGCTATGAGTGTCCAATTGAGAAGAATGAGAGTAAATTAGTGAAGGCTGGTGACGAGAGATAACAACTAGCTTATTTTTCCCAAGAAGCCCCACAACTGAAGAAATGCAGAAGAACCTTGATGAATAGTGTGCGAGAAGATGGAAGAACAGACAGCAAGGAGTGCATTAGGAATGGGAATCTTGGCATGAAATGCCGCTGCACGGTTGTGACCGGGCCAACGTCAGATGAAGTAGACCTGAAGAGGATGCAGATGGAGGAAGCAGATTTCTGTCATTTCGGGATGCCAGAAGAACTACATTGAGATCAGGGTAGAAACTTCGAGTCTGCTGTGTTCCGTGAGTGCTGCAAGTTATTGGGGATCAAGAAGACCAGGACGACCCCGCTAAGGCCACAGTCAGATGGGATGGTGGCGAAATTCAACTGGACCCTGGGACAAGAACTGGCCAAGTACTGCCTAGAGGGACAAACAGAATGGGAACAGAAGTTACCTGCATTGCTGATGGCATATCGGTCTGCATCGCATGAGTCTACCAGCTATGCCCCTGCAAAACTGATGTTGGGCCATGAGTTACAATTACCTGTTGACTTGTTAATGGGAATACATTGTGAAGAGCTGCCTAAAGACACCACCGGCTATGCAAAGCACCTTCAGGAAAGGCTGGATGAGGTACATCATCAAGTGTGAGGAGCCCTCAAGTTTTCAGAAGAGGTGATGAAGTGTATGATGCCAAGGCAAGTGAGGTGAGCTTCAAGGATGGTGACCAAGTTTGGTTATACAATCCTCAACAAAAGAAGGGACAGTCACTGAAGCTGCAGAGCCCATGGAATGGGCCTTACACTGTGTTGGACCGCCTATCAGACGTAACGTATCGGATTCAAGGAGGCAGGAAGTCTCACCCAAAGGTAGTACACTTGAACCGTCTGTGGCAGCAACATGGGCCAGGTCAGTACAGCTGGGACATCTCCGAGGAATCATGCTCTCCCACAACCGAGGATGTTGAGGACCACGGATCTAAACTGCAAGAGGATGGTGACAGTTGCCCAAGAGAAGATGTGAATCAGGAAGAAGACCAAGAGCTTCCAGGTGGAGTGGACAGTTTGGAGGAGCAAGGACGTCGTTGAAAGTGACAGAGAAGAAGGCCTGATAAGTTGAAGGATTATTTTGTGTAGAATTAGATGTTTCATTAGGAGTAAGGTTTATGTTTCTGTAGGATATACTGTGTAGCTTTGTCGGGACGACAAAGAACTAGGGTGGGGATAGTGTTAAGAAGCGAGATTTGCCAGTTACGTAGTCGAGAAGCATCTTGATGTTTCTCGACGTTTACCATAGGTTTCGGTACGTGTCAGAGTTGCCAGTATGCCTGCTGTTTGTGAGCGTAGTTATTTCGTAAGTTATTCATTAATGTTTGTGCTCTTTTTCTTCATAATATTTTCTTTATGTGATTGTTTGTTAATTTGTGTAATTCAGTTTAAGTTTGTATGCTAAATAATTTACGGTGTTATGTAATGTAAGAAAACTCTGGCATGTTTTGATGTCTTAGTTGGTAACTGTTAACTGTTCCACCGTCGAGTTTGTACTAGAAGTTTCTCGAGTAATGCAAACTTATATGAGGATGGGGAAGAGATTAGTTCAGGTTCAGTCGGGTTTCAGTTCAGTTTGAATGAAGTTCAGTCGGTTTTGGTTCAGTTTGAGTGTAGCGCAGTGTCAGTGCAGTGTCAGTGAAGATTGTATATTTTTGGTACTTGTGAAAACATTGGCAAACAGTGACGTGTTACTTAAGTTTGTACATCATCGGTACTTGTGAAAAACTGAAGTGTTGTCAAGCATTAAGTGTAACTGCAATTAGTAAAGTGTGTATAGCTCCAGTGCTTGTGAGAATAGTGAAGTGAATTTGGAAAGCATTAAGTGTAACCATTTGGAAAATAAATGCAGTGAACTTAAGAAGCCAGTGTTTTTTTTACAACGCCTCAGCTGATCTTGCGTACTGTACACCTTCCTGTACTGTACTACTGCTATTGAAGTTTGTGGCTGTGTGGGGATGAGGACGTAACAATAGGTTATAAACAACAAGAGTGGATCGAAATTCGTCAAGAGACAATAGTAACAAGTCCTTATACATTTTTTTAGGCAACGAAAACAATTCTCTAAGCAATCCCCCAAAAAATTAGGCAAAAAATACAAACCTCAAAGCAACAGAAACAAATCTCTAAGTAAGACCAACAAACCTCAAAGCAACAGAATCATATCTCTAAGCAACGGAAATAAAGCTCTAAGTAACAGAAACAATCACTAAGCAACAGAAAAAATATAAGGAACAGAAATAAACCTCCGAATAACTGAAACAAATCTCTATGCAACAGAAACAAATATCTAAGCAAAATAGAGGTTCGTACTTTTAGACAGGTTAGCAGGCATGACTGGGCTACAGTATCACACACTCTCAGGCTCTATGTTACGGGTTATGAAGGAAAATGATCCATGGGTACCACAAAAATCACTTATTCTTTGGAGAAATGAACTGTCCCGGTCTTCAGCCTAAGAAAGGAAAATATGTCTAAGGAGTAAAAACTATTAAAATACAAACAAGTCCTTATTAAACAAACATGTTATTCAACAACAAACAAATTATAAAGAAGAAAAATAAGTCTGAAGCAAAGAAAGATTGTCTTCCCCTAAAATGAAGCGTGTGAAAACAAAAATGGGACTAAAAACAATTAGAAAACATCTGAGAGCAACAGAAGAATGCTCTAAATTAATCTTAAAACAAAAGATACCGTTGCTACTAGCTGGTAATTTTTTTTTTTTTTTTTTTTTTTTTTTTTTTTTTTGCCAATTTCATGTTGACCGAGAGATACTCGGTGTGTTTTTCAAGCCGTGTGAAATTTAGTGATCTGTAAACACCAAAAATGTCATGTATACCTGCTTTTCATAAGTTAATAAAAGATACTAGTTACCTTTGCGCAAAGAAGTTGCTTTCGGTCAGAGACGTTGGTTGCGACGATTGCTGTGCTTTTATGTTCGGTGTCTGATGCTTAATGATCAGAGAATATTTATAAGGTGGAAACTATCTTGATTTATAGTTGTCACTATAAGGTGGTAAAGGATTAATAAACGTCTCTCCGATAAAGATACATTGCCCGGTCAATGGGGGTATAACATGACTAACAGGAATGCGTTACATCATGACTAATAACAACACGGTACTATGTCACTAACAGCAACACGGTACAATATCACTTACAGCAACACGGTACAATATCACTTACAGCAACACGGTGCTATTTCACAAACATTTACACGGTACCGAATCACTAACAGCAACACTGCACCATATGACTAACACGGTGCCATATGACTAACAGCAACACAGTGCCATATGACTCACGATCAAAGTGTTGGGGAAGGTGAGGCTGGAATGTGATATCTAACAGCCTGGAGCAACAGCTGAGCTCTGAGTGCTGACCAGCCTCTTGGGGCCCTTATATAAACAGTGAGTACCTTCCCCTCCCCTCTCACCACATCAGTCAGTGAACACATCCACCTCCCCTCCCACTATCCAATGACAATTTACCTACTCCAAGAGATCAGCTAGACAGATCAACTAAAAGAAATAGATCAACTGGGTTACTGGGGACATGTCCACATATTTTCATGATGATCCTCTCATTAGACACAGAGAAGTGAGACAACATAGCCCCACCCTCGACGGTAGAAGATACTGTCACCCTGAATATAATGTTGCTACACCTGTATACTTAGGCCAGTAACTTTACTCCATAGGCAGAGGATTAAAAAAAAAAAAAGAAATATAAAAATTTATTAATACAGATTCTTACAAAAACGGTAAAAGTGATACCCATGAGAATACACTGCGGTGAGTGATACTGGAAGCAGCTCTTATACTTTGCCATTTATATAATTTTATATATAATTCTAATTTATTTATTAATTAATTTAATTGATTACTATGCATTGCTTTCCTTATCAAACTTTAAATGAAGTATGTAATTCAAGTGGAGAGCGTTGTCAGCAACGGTGATGTGTGTGGTTAGTGACTGTGATTGTGGTGCGTGTCTTAAATAGCCACTTGACCATTTTGGCCCAACCTGGCTCCACAACACACCCGCTCCATCACCAGCACCACTACAGCCACTGTCAACCTATACCCAAGCACCGCAAACATGCCCTGGAAATGGATAACACGGGATGTGGGGCAGTAATTAATGGACTAAACTAACAATACCCCTTTTACATGTGTAGTCAGTTCTTGGGACGTCACACATATATGTCTATAAAAGACCCATTAAAATATTTATTTCAAACTGATCTTAAGGCCACGATAGGGCTTAATTTTTTTTTTTCTGCTATCCCATACTCTTGTATACCCTAACGTATTCTCTACCCTTACACTCAGCTTATGTCAGTATAGACTAGTTCTCGGAGGAGGATGTGGAGACACATAAATTTTGTCCATAACTCGTCTGTCTCTCGAGCATCCACCGACAACTGTCCTTACATTTCAACATAGCAATTCTGCAGATATGAAGTCAAATTCACTATGATCCAAAAATATTCGATGGGAAGATGGGGGGGAGGGTAGTGTCCAAAGTACGTAGCTAGTTTAGTAATTATAAAAGACATGTTGTACTGCGGTCTTTTATTTTTAATCCGAAGTATCTATATGCAAAATTATAGCTGACACAGTACATATTTACCTACGAGATAATAAAAGATGCTCAATACTCGATTACATACACCCAAGTTTTTCACCGCTATACTCCAATGAAGTATTTTGTTATTTATTTATTAACCTTACTCTCGTAGTAAAAGGGTCAATGAAAGCTATGTTTAGCCTCCCAGATAAAAAAAAAAAAAATCCCTCATGAACCGAATAAAATCGTCTGGGTGTAAGGATAAAATGCAATATCAGATCGAGGGGGATAAAAGGTACAGTGAGGTAAATCTATCCCATTTTCAGTAATGAAGGAAGTTACTAGCATGGCTTACCCAAAGACTGGTCAGTGAGAGAATGGTGGTGACGGTGATGATCCTGGGTGGGTTCTTGTACATGCTGGAGTTGTGTTCTGAGTACTTCATCCATTTATCGTACCGCCCTGATTCCTCCAAAGTGTAGGATCTAAACACAAGAAAAGACAGTTATATGTCTGTATGTGGAGAAAAACTCGCTAAGAAAATTGAGAGGCGAAATACTGAGCTCTCGTCTGTTCGTCCAAGACATCTCTGGGTATGTATGTATGTATTTATGTAAATTTATCATATACCCAAAGCCCTAATGTGAAACGGACCAGATTATATATATTTGTTACCTTTTTATCTTTATTATTTACAAAGAATTATGCAGCAACAATTATAATCTGTAACACATTATCACTTATTTCACTAAACTGAGGCACTTACAACTTATTTATCCTCGGTAAAAAGAGGCTGTTCTTCAGAGTCATCATGGCCAGAGGGTTGGTTGCGTAGACGCTCCTTGAAATGTAAAAATCACAACGACCTGCAAAAAGAATTACGAGATAATACTAATACAAAAGCTAGATATATTATTAGAAAACTATTGAAGTGTTCCTTGTACGGACATACAAGATGCTTCTTATTTTCAAATGCCAGAGCAGTGTTTCACATTTGTCTAACAATAGTTTTTGGTAAATTACCACCTTGCCTCTTGTCAACAGTCGTATGTCCCTGAAATCCTCATTTCTGTTATATCCGTCAGTGTCAGTGTCTTTCTCTACTGCCTGACATTATTTATTACAAGTGGAAATTTTAACAAGAGGAGTAGTAACATCTTGATAGTTCCAGCACTACTCATATAGCATATTTTAATAAATGCACCATTTAGAGGTAAAGACCTTTATTTCTCCCTCTATATGACCCTTGAATTAACCAGTTTGTCTGGCGTAGTAGCACTGACAACATTTAATTTATTCTAACCGATGACACACGACTGGGAAGGGAAGGGGAGTTCTCATAGTCTCACCTCGTGAAATATTCAATGCATAGTAGATATTTGCCTTAAGATCCTAGAAAATACAAAGGCATAAATCTGTTAACTTTAATAACCTGACTTTTTTACTCAACTGGGAAAAGTCTTAGTATTAGTCAAAATTATATTACATGATTAACGTGACAAAACCAGTTCAAGAATAGCTTCTGTGTGTGTGTGTGTGTGTGTGTGTGTGTGTGTGTGTGTGTGTGTGTGTGTGTGTGTGTGTGCTATAATAGATTGGCGCCGAACAAAAATTCATATGTTGTTGGCTTGCTGCTGCTATGATATACTGATGCATTCTAAAATACAGATAACCAAAAAGACATTAAACGTACGAGTACATAATCCCAGTAATCTTGGCAACCATATTACAACCTGTGAGAGAAAAGCTTTTGTTGGTATAGTTGATATCCAGGTCAAAGATGACGTGAGTGGCTGCACGCACGACGGTCTCCATGCTGTTGGCTAATTCGGCGAACTTGTTGTAGGAGACTCGTTTCGTCCCCATCAGTTTCCGTAGTTCATGAAGTGGACCTGACGTTGCAGTCTGAAACGAATAAAAAAAAAAATGGAATTCCCCCGAGCTAAGCCCTGTATTGGACTATATAGCCCCGCTAGGGTTACAGGAGGGAGCTACCCCTCCCGGCAGGGCAGCCCGGGCGAGGCTCGAACTTGCAATCCCCCGATCACAAGTCCAGCGCGCTACCACTGTGCTACCGCGCCCCCCTGAAACGAATAAGGCTATCAAAACTTACCTACTTTACGATATAAGTTTATAGGATTTGGAAACACGAATTTTTAGTAATTCGGAAAAAAGAGAAAAAGAAAAAAGGTATGCGTAAATATCTGGCAGATAATTTTGGTTATACATCAGACATATCAAAGTAACCGATGACCAAAGAGCTAATGTCTGAAAATAGCATCATGAACTTAATTACCTATCAAAATCATGGATCCTACTCATAAATTAATTTGCTGCTTTATAGGGCAGCAAAAAAAAAAAAAAAATCAATAGAAAGAAATTGCCTTAACCTTAGAGCATCCTCTTACTACGATATGAATTTCATGAATAATTTAACTATTTCAGGCAATACTGGTTTACTTATTTTTTGACGCTATATTTAACTAACAGCATATCAGATAAACTATCGCATTATGGACGTGTCAAGTGGGGTTGGTGGAGGATTAGTGCCCCTCCCTGTAGAACAATTAACTCTAAGCCCTTGGCCACCCCGTGTGGGATGCATGGCGTCTGGCAATGAATGAATGAATGAAAAATTTTTATCGTCCTGAAGCAAGGGCAAGCTCAGTAAATACGAACAGACAGCCACTGTTCCAAACTAATAGGGAGGGGAGGAAAGTTAGAAACTAGCTAACCTATACGTCACCAGGAGGGTGAAAAAAAAAAAATGCTAATTGCCGGTGAGGCAGCCCTGAAAGCTAGAGAAGTGAGCAGATGGAAAACATTTCTGCACTCCTCACGACCATGCATCAAAGTCTTCCCCTTCCCTTTACATCGCGCCATTTGTGGGTGAACTTGCTCACTGTTTCTGAACCACAACTCAACCTGTATCGTGGTTCATATCAGAGCAGAATTATTTTATATAAACCAGACTTTATGAATAGCATAATGGACAGCTCATCCCAATCACACAATATTTATTAGCCAATATCACAGCATAATACAATGACCATATAATAATATAATAAGGCACAGAAGATGAAGCTTGGCGATTCGAAATATTCTTGGGCATATACTGTACACACACACATACACACACACAAGGAGTCAATGAGGACAGACATGCGCCGAAAGCGCTCCATACCGAGCCAACACGGCTAGTGCCATCACCTAGATTAGTATCTTTATATGAGTCAAGCTCTGTACCAGGTTAGACTAAATGATTTTTTATTATTAAAAAAAAAATAATAAGTTTAAACAAGACTTGTTCAAACAGAAAAGAGAACCGAGTGGCGAAAGAATGCGCTCAGTCAGCTGAGGTTTGTTTAGACTACAACTGCCCCAGGGAATGTACAGTAAGTACTCTGTGCTTTTAGTATTGCAAAATGGACACATACTTTAGTAAAGCAAATTTGGAAAAGAAAAGGGATAAAGGTAGAAAGCAAGATGATGATTTCTACCAAGAACTGGTTGAAGTGGAGACTCACAATAGACTGGTTGAACGTGTTCACAAACTGGTGATGGCTTTCAAAAATGAAATTGATGAAATAAAGAAGCAGATGCACTTGCAAAAGGAAGAAATAGAAAAACTAGGAAGGGAGGCCAACAAGAAAGACACAACCATCAGTGAACTAACAGTGGAATTGAGTACACTTAGGAAGAAAATGAGTGAAATGGCAAGTACAGTAGTCAATCACGAGAGTATTATGGAAGAGTTCAAAAATGATACAGAGACAATTAGGTAAGGAAGCTGTCTGATAGACCAGAGCAGTGATATTGAGGAGAAGATAACACAGGTGAATGAAGCTGTGCAAAGCTACAAAAATGATGTGGAAACCACGTATGCTGAAATGGTGAAAGTAAAGAAAGACTTAGAAACAAGGGTAGAGGAAAAAAGCATTAAAAGGGAAGTGAAAAGAATAATCCAAAACAACCTAAAGTTAGTCAGAGATTCAGTAGATATCAACAAATCTATAGTAATCACTGGTATAGAAGAGGAAGAAGTAAAAAAACAAGATCACAAGAGACAAAAAGGAGATGGCAAATGTAATGAGCTTACTGAAAGAAGTATCAGAGGAAATCTGTAGTAAAGATATATAGGAACACAAAAGGTCGAGAAAAGCAAGACAAGACCTTTAAAGGTAACTTTCCAGAGTGTAAACACTGTGGAGGAGATACTAAAAAATGCAAAGAATATTATGGAAAAAGAGGAGTTCAAAAATGTTTGGATAAAAAGATGCCTAACACAAGAGGAACTGGAATTACTGAAAGAGAAGAGGGAGGAAGCAAAAACAAAAATGAGGGAAGATCAGAAGAGGAGAAGAACACATTTTTTTTTCCAAAGTAATAGGATTGCAGGTACGAAAGTGGTACACAAACAGGAGGGAATAAAAAGGAGGAAGGTAGTAGAACCATGTCATGACAAGTATATAAACAAGATGATAAAGTTGATGTACTCAAATGTGGATGGAATGGTATCTAAATTACTAGAGATGAATGATTTTGTCAGAGAAAATAAACCACATATAATATGCCTAACTGAAACAAAATTAACACCAAGGATATCCAGTGACATACTAAACTTAGAGGAATACAATATATGGAGAAGAGACAGAAATTTAAAAAAAGGAGGAGGAATTATAATATTAACTAAGAAAAATCTAAAAGTCAATGAAATAAAACTAGATATACCATCACAAATAGATCTGATTGCAGTAGAGATCAACACATCTGAAGGGAAAGTAATTGTAGCCAATTTGTACATGCCACCCAGATCAAACACATGGGAAAGAGACGAATATGAGGACCTGGCAGAGAGTACAATTCAGAGTTTAAGATCATTACTACATAAAATGGAAGAGAAATCGGAAAGAATTATACTAACTGGAGATTTTAATACAAAAATAAACTGGAATACTCTAGATATAATTAGCCAAAAAAGCTGTTGGGACCAAAAACTCCTAGATCTCGTGCAAGAGTTTTTCCTAACGCAACATGTGGGGGAAACCACCAGAAAAAGAGGACTCGATGTACCTTCAGTGCTAGATTTAATATTTACTAGGCAAGAATATGATATTGACAGTTTATTATATCACCCTCCACTAGGCAAAAGCGATCATGCAGTACTAAATTACAACTTCAGGATAGCATATGACATAGTTAATAGCAATGAAAGTTACAAAAAGAGCCTAAACTATAAAAAGGGAAATTATCAAGACCTAAAGAAATATTTCTTAGAAGTTGATTGGGAAAATGAGCTTAGAGGACAAGATTTAAATGCTGTATATAAAAAATTCTGTGAATTTTATGAAATAGGAGTCCAGAAGTACATCCCACAGCACAAAGAAGCAGATAAGAAAATACAGAAATGGTTCAATACAGAATGTAAAAAATCAAAAGAAAGAAGAGATTTGTTGTAGAATAGATACAGAGGACACAATAGTGAAAGGGAGTATAATAATTATAAACAGGCAATAAACGATTATACAAGAATAAGGAGGGAAGCCCAAAAAAAGTTTGAGGAGGATATAATAAATAAAAGTAGTGATCAACCAAAGCTATTTTACAGCTACATCAGAAGCAAAACCAAAGTAAAAGATATAATACAATCCATTACGGACGAGGGAATCACCTATACACAAGAGAAAGATATTTGTGAAGCGCTAAATAAGAATTTCCAATTAGTTTTTACAGAAGAAAAAAACTTTGAGAGGGACTATGTGGAACATGCATGTCCACACATACTACCAGATATACAAATATCAGAAAAAGTAATACAGGAGTTAAGTAAATTAGACAGAGGAAAAGCAAATGTTTCTGATGAAATTTCATGTTGAGTGCTACGACAATGTGCAAAGGAGTTAATTAAACCATTGTTTTTTAATTTTCAAGATATCCTTGAGTCAAGGAAAACTACCTGATATTTGGAAGAAAGCATATATTGTCCCCTTATTCAAGAAAGGAAATAGACAAAATCCACTCAACTACCGACTAATATCACTGACCAGTGTTGTAAGCAAGGTATTAGATAAGCTTATAAGAAAAGCTTGGGTAAATCATCTAGAAGAACACAGTATGATAACAGAAAGACATTTGGTTTCAGAAAAGGAAAATCATGTGTTACTAATCTGTTGAGCTACTATGACAGAGTAACAAACACAATACAGGAAAGAGAAGGATGGGTGGACTGTATCTATTTAGATTTCAAGAAAGCATTTGACACAATACCACACCAAAGACTTTTATGGAAACTGTATCATCAAGGAGGAATTCGAGGCAAACTGTTTTGTTGGATGCAAGACTTTCTTATAAAAAGAGAAATGAGAACAGTACTAAGGGGAAACTACTCATCATGGAAAGAAGTGACTAGTGGAGTTCCACAGGGTTCATTGCTGGCACCAATCATGTTTTTAGTGTATATAAATAATATAAACAGTAACACTTGAAATGAAAGCTATCTGAATATGTTTGCAGATGATGCAAAAATACAAAGGAGAATTACTAACACAGTCTCTTGTAAAGAGCTACAAGAAGAATTAAATAAACATCATGAATGGAGTAATACATGGCAAATGGAATTCAATGTGGACAAGTGTCATGTAATCAAGTTTGGGAAAAGTGGAAAAAGACCTGATTGGGATTATACGTTAGGAAATAAAACCCTATACACATCAGAAAGAGAGAAGGACCTAGGTGTGATTATCAATAACAGACTATCTCCGGCTGACCACATCAGCGAGAAGGTATGGAACATGTATACATTGCTTGCAAATATGAGAATAGCATTCACATACATAAATGAAGACATGCTAAGAAGGATAATAACATCATTCATTAGACCAACCCTGGAGTATGCATCAGTAGTCTGGAGTCCTCAACTCAAAAAACACATAGACAAGATTGAAAAAGTTCAAAGGGCCGCTACAAGATGGATTCCAAACTTAAGGGACCTAAGCTATGAAGAAAGACTAAATAAACTGAATCTACCAACACTACAGGAGAGAAGGAAAAGAGGTGACATGATAATGCTATATTAATGCATATCAGGGAAGGAGAAAATAGACATAAATGATTACTTAACATATGGGGAAGCATCAGCAAGAGGACACTGCAAAAAACTGCATAAGAAGAGAGGTGATAAAGACGTAAGGAAATTCAGTTTCCCAAGCAGAGCAATTGATCAATGGAATGCACTACCGAATGAAATAGTGTGTGCCAAGACAATTCACAAATTTAAGGATATGTACGATAAATATGGTTTAAGACACGGGACAGTACGAGCTTGACTCATTCCTGTAAAGATACAATTAGGTAAGAACAATTAGGTAAGAACACACGCACGCACGCACGCACGCAAGCACTCATGCGCTGTTGCAACGTAAGCCATATCCCGTGACTAGGTTGTCCAAGTGGAAATCTTGTTGACTGTACAGCATTACAAATGGAATATAGTAATTTTCAGCCTTCAAAGGATTAGCAACTTCCCTAACAATATTAGTATAAAACACACAGACAAAATGGTACTAGCAAGCAGTATATGAAATATCCAAGTGCATATATGAATGCAAGTGAAATTTTGAGTACTGAGAGATATTTGCACCCGCCATGGTTTGGGTTAGTGGAAACACCGATGGCCATCCCTCACGGGGGAGGGTGATTGCCGCTAGAGGTGACAGTGCCATAGGTTTTACGTAAGCACACGGACTTTGCACAGTATATAGTAGATATTCACCCGGACCATAGTTTATGGAGGGTCACCGAGGGCAGTCACCTTGTCGTGGTGGGGTGCTCCAGTGATCCCACAAGCCTGCCCGTGGATGTAACGACATCTGGCAGGGTCTCCCATGCGGGTAGGGTTGTGGGTGAGGGGTCTGACTAAGCGCTGCCCAAAACGTAGGTTACCCGTATGGGTCATCGGTTCCGCCCTCCAGAGGGATCGCGTCAGTGCTGTCCTGAGTTGGTTGGTTGGGTGTCTGGGCTGGGGGGTGTTGGGGAAGGGGGTCTTTGCACTGGTGGGAGCAAACTTTCGTGGCACGGGGTGTCCTTTTTGGGACACCCTCTGGGGATGAGGTACCCCGCTCCCATCAGACCGCGCTCGGTCCCCTCACTCCCTGGTAGGTGGTTTTCCTTGGCTCCTGGTGCCATTTTGTGTAAAGCATGTGTATATGGATACATTGCAAACTCCTTTATCCACTCGTGTGGTCGGTGACCAGCCGCACGAGTTGGCATCACCTGGTCACTCTCTGGCCGATGACCCTGTACCCCCAGGGTCATCTGCCAAAATTGCGAATGAAGGCGCCCTTCCTATAGAGGTGTTACCAGGTGTGTTTGCAAATAACACTTACACAAAATACGTTGTCCTTAAGGTGGATAGTGGTACTTCTTTCAGGAACCTGAATTGTTTTCAGATTCACAGTGGTCTAGTATCAGCATGTGGATTTACCCCCAAGGTGTCTTTGCAGGGCGATGGCTCTCTATTGTTAGAAGCCAGGAATGAACAGGAGAGTTCACGCATCCAGTCTCTAACTGTGGTCGCCGGTTATCCTGTATCTGCCTCTCGTCATTTGGTCCTAAACCAATCCCGAGGGGTTGTGTATTCTCGTGACTTGATCTCGTATTCTGATTCTTCCCTCTTAGAGGGGCTGGCTCCTCAGGGTGTTGTAGGAGTACAGAGAATTATGAAGAAGGTTGATGGGGTTTTAACCTCCACGCCCACTCTTATCTTGACATTTGACCGTCTTACCTTGCCGGAGGTTATCACCGCTGCGTGGTGGAAGCTAAAGGTTAAACCTTATGTTCCCCGACCTAGAAGATGTTATTGTCAAAGATTTGGTCACGTCCGCCGTTCTTGCAGGTGGGAAGTGTCTGGCCTTCCTGAGGTCTGTGGAAATTGTGGTCGAATTTCTCATGGTATAGATGATTGTTCTCAACCCTCTAAATGTTTGAACTGTGGAGGAGCACATGCAGCCTCCTCAAGGGATTGCGAAGTATACAAATATGAATACGAGATCATTTCTGTCCGAACGGAGAAAATTTCCTTTTCTGAGGCAAAGGCCAGGGTAAGGGAGCAGTTCATTCACCCTGGGGTTACCTTTGCTGCTGCGTTGTCTCGCCATAAAGCTACCCGGCAGGTGCCCCTGCCATCACACAATGCCCCATCATATCATATTCTCGGGGTTCTACTTCCCGGCCTTCTCGCCCGGGGGGTTCCACTGAGGGAGTGCAGCCTGGAAGCAGCTGTGCTTCCTCCAGGGAGGTGCCTCCTGTCTCTGGGGGTGTCCCCTCTGCGGTGGTTCTTCCAGTGTCTGGGAGTGCCTCCCCCATCCCAGTTCCTCCGGTTCCTCCCGTGACAAACACCCGTGTCGATGCTACACTTTGCTTTGACACATCCAAAACTCCCTATGTCCTTCCTGTGCATCCTTGTCCTGACATATCCAAAAAAAAACAGCATCTCTCATACTTCTGTATCAGCTGCTACTTCCGTACCGACTGCTGCTCCTGTACCATCTGCCCGCTCTGCTACTGTTGCTCACTCTTCTTTACAGTGTGGCATTATAGTTTCTAATGCTTTAAGTTCTGGTGCAGAGATGGAGGTTGCATCTGCCAACCTCAAACGAGTGAGGAGTGAGGAGTTTTTGGGTGACTCCCCTCCTTCTAAGGTTCAAACTTCTGTACCACATGAAGATTCTGAGGGGGCTCTTCACTCGACAACCCAGCCAGTGGTGGCATCTAAGTCTGTGGGTGTTCATGATGGCCCTTCTAGGATTCCTGTCCCTGCCTCTTCCTCAGGTGTGGTGGGGCCTGGGTCTTTAGATACTCATAGAGCTCAGTCGCTTGCTCCCTCTGATCCGTCACCCAGCGGCCAACCTTTGGATGGTTTGGTTGGGGGGGGTTTGGTTGGCCCCTAGGTGCCAGCTGAACCCTCACATGGGTGTGTGGACAGGGCACGTGGGTCTTCCAAGAAGGTCTCTGTGCTTCGGACTCATTCTGGTGATGGGCGGGACATGTTTTGGGGTAAGGGTACTTCCACCCATGGAAACTCCAAATCTTCATTGCCTTCTTGGTTGGTGAGGCAGAGCTCCACGCCTAGGAAGAAGGGCTTTCACTCCCTTCCCAACGAGATTGCTACATAGCTTTCTAAGTTCATAATGTTTAATACTAATCACTATGGCTCAATCGGTACCAATCTGTCTTCAATGGAACTGTAGGGGTGCCATGGCAAATTGGGAGGAATTGCAGTTATTACTCTCTGCTCTGAACCCACTATGTGTGTGTCTTCAGGAGACAATGGTGGGGGACAGACAGTTCCCTTTCATTAGGGGGTATGAGGTTTTCCATGCATCTCCTCCTGGTGGTCACAGCGGTGGATGTGCAATTTTGTGCCGTTCTGGTATCCCCTTTATTTCCTTTGAGATTCAGTCGCCCTTTCAAGTTCTAGCAGTACAGATGCACGTTGGGAGGTGCTATACCATCTGTTGTCTGTACCTTCCACCTTCCGTGTTTGTTCATCCTGACAATTATTTTACTATTTTTAGTGACTCTCAAGGGGCACTTTTGGCCCTGGACTCTTTTAACTCTTCCCATCCCTTAGTTTTAGCTATTTTGGAGTGGCTGTTCCTCATTCGTCGTCGGGGGAAGAGAGTGGATTTTTGCTGGGTTCCCGCACATGTTGGTGTGGTGGGCAATGAGACTGCGGATGCATTGGCCAAGGCTGCGGCTACTCAACAGCCCCCAACAGAATATCCGTTTCCTGCATCTGATCTAACACCTTACTTGCGGGACAGAATGCATGTGTGTTGGCAGAGACGCTGGGATGGTGTTGCTCATAATAAGCTGAAAGACGTCTTCCAGAGAGTGGTTGTGCCAAGGGTTCTCCCTTCCATGCCTTGGCGATTGGAGGTAGCTCTTGGTAGGCTTCGCATTGGGCACTCTCGGCTTACACATGGGTTCCTGATGAGTGGCGAGACTCAACCGTACTGTGATGATTGCTTTGTTCCCCTTACTGTCCGTCACTTGCTGGTCGAGTGTCCAAGTTTGGGGGACCTGCACCGGAGATTCCTCCATAGGCATACAGGGGTAGATGGTGCCTACTGTCTCTCCTCGATGCTTGGGGGAGCCCATAGCATTTTTACTGATGTTTTTGGTTTTCTTCAGGAGGCGGGCCTCCTTCCACTTTTATAAGAAATTGTTTTCTCTTTTAACTATTCTTTTATTATTTTCAGTGTATTATTTCTAGAAAAAGTTATTAACTATGCACAATTTATTTGCCATGTGTTTTAGCTTGTTGTCCGGCGGCATATGACCATAGCAGTTGCGCTGCCAGTTTCTACTACAATCAATCAATCAATCAATCAATCATTATGGAGGGTCAAACCCCCGGGGTCTGGCCCTTCACCTCCCCAATAAATATTTCTTTTCTCTTACAAAACTGCTGGGGCGGGTGCTGCTAACAAGCCCATCCTTTTTCTAACAGAATATTTACCATTCAGTGCAAGTCCCAGCATTCCACTATAAATGATCTTTTATTGTAGTTGACGCTGTACCAGTAACGAAAATGGGTAAGAGTTATTGATCCACTGTCAGAGGATGTCCCAGACTGAACTGAGAGAGACACTGCTCTGCAACAAGCCGATTCTTAAAATTCATTTATTTACAGTAAAAATAATAATAATAATAATAAGGTTTTATGCCAGGTATCCCGGAAGGGCTAAGGCGTTGCCCCTGGGTAGAGGACTTTGGACTGGAGCATATAGCATTTTATGACCGGATGCCCTTCCTGATGTCTACCAATGACCCTTGGGTGGATTCGAACCTCCGACCCTTCGATCAGAGCTGAGCGCTCTAACCCACTGAGCTATATACTCATGATGAAAGAACAACTGTAAGCTAATTCTGAATGCTGTAGTAAGTGTAAAACGTCAAATCATATCCACCATGACTTTGTCATCCGGAGCCATGTTACTTGTTGCATGATTTAAGAAATGTCTGTACATTGTCTTGAGAATTTATATTTTCTTTTAAGTTTAGAAGTAACACGTTATTATTTTTATTTATTGACAATTTCGTAAACAAGTTGGATCCGTAATGATGCCGGGACTGGCACAAAGGAAGCTTTGTGGGTGAAGGTGTGATGGCTAAAACTTTGACGTCTTGTTGAGTGTGAGTTTACCTGTGACCCAAGATTCATTGCCTCATTTGACCCACATGATCTCAGTCCTGCCTGGAACTTGGAAGCTGGGAAGTGACAACATTTGAGAAACTCACTGCCGTGTGAAATATCAACTTACTGTCAGAGCAAAATTAGCGCATGACAAGTGAACTTTACTTCTAAGAGGAACTATTTCATTTTGTATATGCCATATATATTCTTCATTTTCCATTAAACACATAGATAATACTTTTGAACGTTATCCAGGAAAATCTTCAAGAGCTGTGCTCACAAACTTAAATTTTAAGAAAGCGACCGCAAGCAGTGTGGACTATAAGTACTTGGGGTCCGAGGCTAATAATGCTTAACTCCTAAACCGCAGGCTTGTTTTGCTATGACTTGCATGTCCCGGGGGCATATTCGCGCTCCGACAGACTCTCTAAAAATATTTGCCAAAAATCAGTTATTAGTCCAAGAATATTAAAATTTTATATGCTTATGGCACATACCTTCAGCTTTCTCCTGGGATGTTTCTTGAGCCTTCGTCGATTACCGTAGGACTTGTGGAGACCTCTGAAGTTGGGTAACGAAGTCTCCACTTTACACTTCCCAACAACCCGTAATATGATTCCCACAGCCTGATATTATCACTAGAAACACTATTCTATGATTCTCAAATAGTTTGGAATCCATACTCTAAAAAAAAAAAAAACACTGTGAAAGCAATGAAAACTACGAGCGCGTATGACCTTCCCACTTGCGATCGTTCGCCGCTGGTGTTCTGTCATTTATTATTCATGAAACCCCTCACACTTTATATTTCTATTACTATATAACACTTATATATACCTACAGTCTTTATCCATAAGTTTCCTTCAGTAATAGTAGTTTATTGTCACTGTAGGCATTCAATTTCTCTTTCAGTAAAACACGTAGCATTCACTTTCTCGTCCCGTATACTAGCGTTGAGAGTGAATGTCACTTTCACCTTCATTTTCTTAACTCATAGTATTCATACATGCTAGAGTAAAACTTTTCACTTTCATTACTCCTAGTATATATACTCGTATTCTTATATTACTACTCATTTACATTTCTATTTACATTCTTTATTTTATTTACATTATTTACATTTCTATTTTATTTACACCGTGTTAGGCACTGTCACTTGCAGTAACTTATAACACTATTCTCCACTGTTCACTTATATTTACATTCATTGCTTTCACCAGCTGTTTACACATTATTTACACATTATTTACATTTCCACTTGCCCTGTTTTACTCACCAGAAAGATCGTAGTCACTCTCTATCATTTTCATTGACAAATTAGCCAGTTCTCGTTCCACAGCAGCCACTTAGCCCTTTACCTCTTTCCACACGAGGTTTAGTAGAGGGTAGAGGTCACAGGGCCCTTTGCATGGGGCTAAAAAGCGGCGGAATTTGACAGGCGCGATTCCGACGTGCTTTTACCTTGAAAGACGACAGTAAACTGATACTGGTGGCCTGCCTAGGGGGAGTGCAATACTGCCAATGTCAGCCTTGTGACAGCTGCTAATATATACGCTATGAAATGATTGGCAGGAAATCTAGACAATACATAATAAATTAGGTAGTTCCAGGTGAATGTAAATATCACTTAGGCTTCTCCCTTCCCTCCTTATATATATTTTTATTACGAGAATAGACTATACGGCATATTTCAAGGGGAAACAAACAGCGAAAATTAGCGAATGAGTGCACGTGAGGATCAGTGGAAAATTCCAAGGAAGATATACTTAGCGTAGCACGGCCGGGCAGGTGACAGGAGAGGGTAATGGAGGGGAGGTAGGGAGGGGAGTCAAGAACGGGGAGAAATGGCTAAATTGTCAACAATGGATGAGAGTACAGATGAGATTAGGAGTGCTGACTAGTGTTGGACATTGGCAGTACTGATAGATGATACAAGCCACCACTTGAAAGCCCGGGCAAATTCAAAATAACACAGAATCACAAAAGTGATGCCCTGCGGTATGATCCCTTGCTCCCAAGCATCACGAAAGTGACGCCCCGCGGTTCAGGGGTTAAAGACCCTATACGTAAAGATAGACATTACATGCATGCAAGAATGCATGCATACATAGATATACTTATCAGTATTATCTATCTATTGCCAGACGCCTTAATCCCATACGGGGTGGCCACAAACAAATCGCCTCCACGTCACCCTGTCCCCCGCCATTTCACTGCCCTGCTTCCAACTCACACCCCCCTCTCTCATATACCTCTCCACTCCATCCCTCCATCTCATCCTTGGCCTCCTCCTACATCTCTCCTCCTCCACCTCGCCCACATACGCTCTCCTCGTCAGTCTCTCACTTATCAGTATGCAGTTTTCATATACTTGAAATAACGATGAAACTTAGGCAGGAATGAATATTTTTTGTTACTCAGATCGACCTCCCTGATCTGACAATACTTGTCTGTTAACTCAGAGCTATACCAACAGCTACTTTTAATCCCAGTATACTTTGAAGTTTTCATAACTGATATAATCGAATGAAAAAACAAAATATTTAACATACAGTGGGGCACCAATTTTCGCGCCTAATTGGGTCCAAAAATAATGCGCGTGGAATTAGCGAAAGTTGGGGCATTGTCTTTATGGCAAAAAGGCTAATTGGTTCCCGGTTATCCTAAAGTAACATCAGATTTTCATTTTCACTTGCAATACAGTACATCAAATCACTATTGTACATTGCATTGTGAGATACAAACAATAAAAACTGTACAGTACACATTATATGAGGAGAAACATACCACAGAGACCAGGTTGAGGTGTTTTATGGATGTTGGGGGTAAGTATCCGAGGCGCGTGGCGGGCTTATTTAGCCACGCCAGACGTATTGGCGCCACCTCTTGCTGCCTCGCTACCACTCTCTCTCTCTGCCTCCTCAGATGCAACTTGATGCAACACTTCCACTCTGTGCTGAATTTCCCTTTGTGCTAGGTTCTCTTGAACAAATCCATCGAAATCTTCATCCAGGTTAAGCTTCTCTATGGCACTGGAGCTAGCACGCTCGTACACAATGGCGGGAATGGGTGGACAGAGTGTTGACATGACGTCATTCAAGATGGCGGTGGGTTGCAGGCGGGCGGTGCAGGAAATTCAAAGTTCAAAATATTGTCCCAAACCCAAAATTTGTGCGCGAAAATCGATTTTTTTCAAGCGAAAGTGGAAGTTAGGGAATATTTGGTGCATGCCGCGAAAGTGGATTCCGCGAATCCTGCTGTAGCGAAAGTTGGTGCACTACTGTACAATAAGTTCTTCAGTGTTAGTAAAACAAATTTCGCGGTGATGGGACACTGACTCTTCGTTGCACCTTTTCAAATTTGCCTTAAACTTTGAGGTCCGTGGAAATATTTACACAATTTTCCAGATGTGGCCGACCTACTGACTAATGAAGCTGGAGATTAGTTTTGTGTTTTTTTTTTTAATCAAACTTCACATGATTAAAAATCATGTTTTAAACTTTGCAAGCATTTACTGTTTTACCTGAAATATTACAAATTCCCCAGATCTCCTGCATCCTTACTTCAGTTAATGTAGAATTCGATTCTCGGGTTCAGTGATATCATCACAGTAGGTTAATCTCATTTAACATTTTTTCATCTCATTTATTAATTTATCCAAATCAATCAGGATGGATTCACATCCTCTTTAGTAGTTGCGATTGTCCTTCCATCTCGAGATATTTCAGTACTACGAGTAACTGGCTTTTCAGTTCATTTGCTGATAAATTCTTCAAAACTAAGGAAGGCCGGTTGTAACGTGAGCAAGCTTACTTTAAACGGAATCCATTCTCTCTCATTTCTGATACTGCTACAAGTGCCATAAAAATAATTATAACAACAGTGCCAACTCGCATTGTATGACCATCAGCATTACCTGTTTCGCCTGTCTCATAAGACATCATGATACTCAACATGATATTCACAAAAATTTCCGTACTCAGTTGCCTTCTGTGTTCTCGATTTTTTATGATGCATATATACTGTATTACTTTTTTCTTTTGTGATTTTCTGGCCTATCAACCATTGGGGCCAAAGCCCCTGGTCATTAAGGCCGTATATATATATATATATATATATATATATATATATATATATATATATATATATATGTATATACAGTACATATAAACATATATATATATATATATATATATATATATATATATATATATATATATATATATATATATATATACAAACATATATATATACATACATACACACACACCCACACACTTCCATGCATATATACAGACACACTTTCATTCACACGTACAGTGAGCGCCAATAGTCGTGTCGTGAAATTTGGTGAAAACATAACCTGACGGACTAAACGTTTGGTATATTCCTCCGTCTGTCATAAGGAAGGTTCATAATGTTTCACGAGTTGCATTTAATCTTCGGACAAAACCGCGACACTAATATTGTTGCTCACTGTACATATATATATATATATATATATATATATATATATATATATATATATATATATATATATATAATAATCTTTATTTTATTTGTTTTTTTTATATTTATTTTTGTTTATTTATTTACTTTTTTTTTTTTTTTTAATATTTTTTGACCTTACATTATTCATAACCATAAATACCTAATCTAAAGACCCTAAAACTAATCACCTAACAGGCAAATCGCTAACCTATACTAAATCCTACAAAGACAAATAGCTAGACCTGCACTATTGGTAAAAATACCTCGACTAACAGAATACCATCGACTGCAGATATGTAATGCCTTTCTACATTACATACCTGCACTCATCACCTGGTGACTGTTAGTCGAGGCACAACCTAATATAGAGGACATCAGTATATGAAAGGGAACCAGACGAGTCAAGAACATTTCCATATCCATCAGCTGTCGGCCCTAATTAGGACAACTTAATCAAGCTTGTATAATATATTTACCTAATATGTACAAAAAGTGAAGAACCTCGCCCAACAGATCACCATCGACTGCAAGTGCCCAATACCTTTCTGTATTACAGACTTGCACTCATCAACTAGTGACTGTCAGGCGAGGAACGGGGTTTAATGTAGGGGACATCAATATTAGAAATAGAACACTGGGAGGAGGAACTATTTCAAATATGTCAAATGTCAACCCTAATTAATAGTAAAATATTTACATATTTACAGTCGATAAAAGCCATACCCATATAGTAAAAAGGTCACATCACTCTGATCAGTCCAGTCTCTCTCAAGAAAGCCATCAATTTATCAGTCATAACAGTGTCCCCATCACCCAGGATGGTGGAAAGGGTGAAGGGGACGTCTGCTGCACCGCAGTAATTAATAAGTGAAGCGCGTTCACTAATAAATCGCCGGCATTGCAGGGTGATATGACTGATAGTTAACAACGCATCACAGATGTCACAGTGTGGTGGGAATCGTCTTTCCATATAAGGTTTATGTGGGTAAGCATGGTGGCATTAAGCCGTAATCGCGCCAACACTTTTTCTTCCAGGTGACTGGGATGGTTGGCAGTATCCCAGTCGCCCAGGTACGGCTTACACGTTCGAATATTTAGTCTGGTCCACTGACCTTGCCACAGAAGATTTATTGATTTCTTTCCGAGAGAGAGACTCGACCGTAGATCACGAGGAACATCCTAAGTCTCCTCGAGCTCTACAGCTGACTTTGCAAGTAAGTCAGCCTGCTCATTGCCGTAGATGCAACAATGACCAGGCACCCAGATCAGCGTGAATGACTTGTTGCATGAATGCAACTTATCAACAATGTGGCCCTGGATCTCGTGAGAGTCCGTAGTACAAGATGCAATTGCCTGAAGGGCTGATTTTGATTCTGAAAATATGACAAATGAGTCATGCCTAGAATTGAGAGCATAGTCTATGGTTTTGTCAATAGCAAAAAGTTCGGAGGTAAATACAGATGTATGACTCGGCAACCGATACCTGAGGTCACATTCGGTCGACCACACATTCACTTGACTTGGAACCGTCAGTGTACCATTGGTGGGACCCCAAGTGATGCACAATGATGTTACAAAACAAGTGGCGGACCTCCGCCTCCGGCGCCTGGGCCTTTGATGCTGGGAGCCATGATACATCAACAGTAAAGCCAGGTGGCTCCCAAGGCACTACATAACTGGCGGTTCAAACCAGTCCAGGAGTCAGGGACTTGTAAGTACCCAGAATGTTTAATATTTTATAAACTCACCTCTAAAACCTCATTTTATGGTTCTTTTGCATTTATTTCAGTCTTTTATGTCCCTTATTGGTGTGATTTGGGTCTTAAATAGGTGCTACGCATGTCCAGAGGTGTTTCTCTGAGTTAGGGTCCATAAGTACAAGTCCATAAGCTGGGGCCCAATATCCAGACAGGACCACTCTCCGGACCTGCCTATGGTCCTATTACGTCGGATATTAGAGTGATTACATTTAAACACCAACTTGTCACAGTCACTGAGGTCCACACCATGCTCTGAGTTAGTAAGTGGAGGCGAATGGCAAGTGGCCAATGCACCCTCCGCATAAGGTGGTGGTATTGACGCAGGGAGGTAAAGGCCACATTTCCGATATTACTTTTGCTATATGCTCTGAGGCCATAGGACCAAGCCAGGTGGTCACGGCGAATACGGAGGGGAGGCACATTTGCCTCCACTTCCATACGAGCTACACGGGTACACCAAAAGGCTCCAAGATACATTCACAAACATTTATTCTGCAACACATCCAGTCCTTTCAGCGTGCCATCGGATGCCGAGCCATACACCTGTGCGCCATAGTCTAGCTTCGATCGAATAAGGGACTTATACACCATTAATAAAGATTTTCTGTCGGCACCCCATGTAGTACCCGCTAGGTTCTTGAAGACGTTTACTGATTTATCACAACGAGCAATCAAATTATTAACATGAATTTTGAATTTCAAACCGATCAAAATGTATTCCCAAAAACATTATAGAATTTTGAAAAGGTTCTGCCTGATTATCCAAAGTTAAGCAAACAAATTAGGTACGTTACGATTAGTGAAGACTACAGCGGCACAAGTAGGGATGAAAACTTAAATCCCCACTGCATGGCCCATTGGTGGATGGAATCAAGGGCTGCTTGAATCCGCTCAGCCAAAAATTGTGCATTATGGGAAGAGTGCTATATTTCACAATCGTCAGCGTAGAGAGAGTATTTAAGATTCCTCGGGATGGGAGCTGATGTCAGAATATCATTGATCATAATACTAAATAAGTTGGGACTAAGAACACTTCTCTGCAGCACCCCGTTTTCCTGGATAAATATATCCGATGTTACGTTATGGGGCAATTTGACATAGAAAGTTCTGTCTCTTAAGAAATTTGAAATAAAAATAGGCAAATTTCCTCTTAAACCATAAGCATAGAGCTTCAATAGTATACCGTGTCGCCATGTCATGTCATAGGCTTTATGGATGTCCAAGAACACCCCTATCATGAAATCTTTATTGGCAAATGCCTCTGCAATACAATGCTCTAAATTCATTAAATGTTCTAGTAAACTTCTTTATTTACGGAAGCCACATTGTTGATCATTTAACAAATTCTTCGACCCTTACAACAAAAAGAAGCCTTTATTAACCATGCATTCCATGACCTTACATAGACAAGAATACAACACAATAGGACGAAATGTAGTAGGATTCATAAGACGACCAGCCTCTTTGGGTATTGCTATGATGTGCGAAAAGTGCCATTAGTTTGGGAACGTTCGAGACACGCAAGTCTCATTGTACAATGCTAACATCTTAATCAGGTTGTCCTGATTAAGATGCTGGATCATACCGTACGTGATGGTGTCTGGTCCAGGGCTGGTGTCTTTACAGGATTTAAGGGCAAGGAGCAGTTCATCTAGCGTAAACTTTTGGTTGTACGGGAAGTCTACGCCTTCTGTGGCAAAGTCTATTAATTGTAGCTCAGCCGTGCGTTTATGATGTTGGAAACGCTTGTCATAATTGGCTGAGCTACTTACATGGGAAAAACTCCTGGCGAGGATGTTAGCAATATCCACAGGCTCGTCATACTTGGTGTTATTCACCTGCAGGGTGATGATAGGGAAGTATGGGCCTTTATTATTTAATCTTCTGATAGTGGACCAGACTATTCACCGTGGATACAAAAGACCCACAGGAGTCACGTTTGGCCCTTCTTATTATTCTCCTTGCCTCAGCCCGTGCCTGTTTGTATGCAATAAAATTTCCTCAGTGGGCTGACTATCAAAAATCCTGTATCTCCTATTGCGTTTTCTTAATGCTTGTCGGCAATCCGGCGTCCACCAATGTGCTCTATGCTCCGCATGAACTGTAGAAGTCTTAGGAATAGCAGCCTCAGCTGTGTGTAATGTGGAAGTAGTTACATTCTTGACCTTAACATCTATGGTCTCCCCAGATATATTTAAATTGGCAATCCTTGAGAAGGATCCCTAATCTGCTTTCTTATAGTTAAATTTTGGAGGTGGAGGGTCTGAAATGATGTCGCATGTATAAGAAAGACAGATGGATAAATGATCACTGCCAAGGAGTCGTGATAAGGGTCCCATGAGAAATCTTGATGTATACCAGGGGAGGCCAAAGATAAGTCAATGGCCGAAAAGTTATCAGTACGATCATCTACATGAGTCGCTCTGCCATCATTCAGAAGACAGAGGTTGGATTGTAGTATTAGGTCGGCTACTTGCTCCCCACGACCATCGATCCTCAAGCTACCCCATTGATAGTGATGGGCATTAAAATCTCCCAACACTAACTTATTGCCAGGAAGATGGTCAGATAGTGAATTTAAAACATCACTATCAATGGGGCCATGTGGAGGACAGTACAGAGAGCAAATAGACAGATACGTGTTATTAAATTTTACTCTGCAAGCTGTCGCATGCAGAGTAGAATTTAGAATCACTTCCGTTTGTGGGTGTGATTTGTGTGTGTATATGGCAACTCTGTGATCTTCATATCTTCTATAAGAGTGGTAGTGTCTGAACTGTGGAGGATCAGGATGATCCTCCAGGCGCATCTCTTGTAAACAAACAACGTCTGACCTGTGTAAGGAAAGCAAGATTGCTATATTTTGTAACTTATTCCTGACACCTCAACAATTCCACTGTAATATAGTGAAGTCGACGGTTTAAGATTTGTGAGGGTGGCCAGTGCTCATAGTTTTTTTTATGCCGCCCACCATCAGGTGAGTGGCTGCCAGGGGACCTTTCCTGGTGCTTGTTCATGGAGACCTCCATATTCTCGTCAATAACAAGGCTCCCAGACTCCACCGAGGAAGAGCTGTTCTTTCTCTCCCTCGCTGGACCAGGAGCTGGAAGGACATGAGGACGTCCCAGCTTGGTGAGGGTGGTCAAATTAATTTTATCTGACTTGTCAGACTTCTGTTTTGGCCGCACTGACTGCGAAGGAGCAGTGGCAGCCTGAGAGTATGAGGTAGCAACAGCGATGTCCGTCAGAGAGTTGGAGCGTACAGGAGGCTTAGACAGAGAGGTAGGCCGTGGGGCATGAAAAGCGAATGTAATGTCAGTCTGCATTTCCATGGTGCACATCATGGGATGGAACACTACCGCCGATGCATAGGAGATATTAGGCTTGGGAGTTGCATGCAACTCCTTCACCTTCTTCCATGCATCGTAAAAGGAAATGCCCTTAATTGCCTTCACTGTGCAGACCTCTTTCTCCTCTTTCCACTTGGGACAAACCCTCGAGGAAGTGAAGTGAGCGCCCTGGCAGTGAAAGCAACATTCAGTCTCTGATGTACAGTTGTCAGCAGAGTGGCCTATAGCCGCACACTTGGCACACACCACGTTCGAAGCTCAACAGGTCTTTTCGTGATGTCCATAAATCTGACATTTTGCACAACGAAGGGGGTTCGGGATGTATGGTCTGACATTTACAATTTCATAACCAACTTTCATATTAGCTGGGAGATATACTTTACCAAAAGTCAAGATAACTGTTGCGGTCTTCATCCTCATGCCTTCCGAGAATCTGGTAATAAACCTCGCCTCTATTACATCTTGCTGAGCTAATTCCTGTACAATTTCTTCTTCTTTCATAAGCACAAGATCCCTGCAGGTGATAACACCCTTGCAGGAATTCATGGTGTGCGGGATCATTGTCTGGACATCATAACTGTGGAACTTGCTCAGTTTCAGCAAATCCTTTACCTGGGCTGAATTCATAGTTTTTATGAGAAGGTCTCCACTTGCAAGTTTTTTCACTTGATCCACCTCACTTGCACACCCATCAATCACCTTCTTGATGATGAAGGGATTGAGGCTGGACAGAGGAGTGGAACCAACCGCATGAATCAAAACAAACGATGCGTTTTCTACATTGATGTCAAGACTGGTACGTATCTGGGGCCGTTCAGTCTGGGGGCAGTCTGTCCGTAAGACAGTCAGGGGTCGGTCAGGACTACCTTCCCCCCTGAAGGGGGGGAGGCAGCAGGGGCGTCCGCCATAGTGACCACTTACCCCTCACGGGGGAAGTGGGAAGAAAGAGAAAAACGACCAAGGGAGAAATTACTCAGGGAAAACACACCTAGTCTGAGATTACCCTCTCAGACCACTCTCGGGAGGACGCGCCTGTGTGTATCTCACACCCCAGAGTGATCAGTGGGGGATACACTACAGAGGCGAGTAAGCAAAGGCAATCTCAGGGAGTAGATATAGACACCTACTATATCTCTAATAGGCCTGGGAGGAAAATTAGATCGAGCTAACCTAACTTTATTAAGGGTATGTACAAAACTATTGCCGGTGAGGCAGCCCTAGAACGCTAGAGGAGAGAACAACGAATACAGGTCTGCGCTCTCCACGACCATTCATCAAAGTCCCTCTGTATTTTTTTTTAAATTTTTTTCTGGTCTATCAACCATTGGGGCCAAAGCCCCTGGTCATTAACGCCGTATATATATATATATATATATATATATATATATACACACACACACACATACGTACACACACACACACACACACTTCCATGCATATATACAGACACACTTTCATCCACACGTACATATATATATATAAAATTTTATTTTATTTTTTTTGTATTTTTATTTATTTATTTTTCTTGGTATTTTTAATACCTTTTATTATAAAGAAAATCCTAATCTAAAGACCCTTAAACTAATCACCTAACAGACAAATCGCTAACCTATAGTAAATCCTACAGTGACAAGTAGCTAGACCTACACTAATGGTAAAGATACCTCGACTAACAGAACACCATCGACTGCAGATATGTAATGCCTTTCTACATAACATACCTGCACTCATCACCTGGTGACTGTCAGTCGAGGCACAACCTAATATAGGGGACATCAATATATGAAAGGGAACCAGACGAGTCTAGAACATTTCCATATACGTCAGCTGTCGGCCCTAATTAGCACAACTTGAACAATATCTATTTACATAATTTGTACAAAAAAGTGAAGTACTTCGCCCAACAGATCACCATCGACTGTAAGTGCCCAATACCTTTCTATATTGCACACTTGCACTCATCAGCTGGTGACTGTCAGTCGAGGAACGGGGCTTAATGTAGGGGATATCTATATTAGAAATAGATCAGTAGGAGGAGGAACTATTTCAAATATGTCAACTGTCAACCCTAATTAATAGTGCAATATATACATAATTACAGTCGATAAAAACCATAACTATATAGTAAAAATTCACATCACTCTGATCAGTCCTTTCTCTCTCAAGAAAGCCATCAGTTTATCAGTCATAACAATATCCCCATCACCCAGGATGGTGGAAAGAGTGAAGGGGACGTCTGCTGCGCCGCAGTAATTTATACGTGAAGCACGTTCACGAATAAATTGGCGACAGCGCAGGATGATATAACTGATTGATAACACCGCATCACAGATGTCACAGTGCGGTGGGAATCGCTTTTCTATATAAGGTTTCATGTGTTTGAGCATGGTGGCATTAAGCTGTAATCGCACCAACACTTTTTCTTCCAGGTGACTGGGATGGTTGGCAGTATCCCAGTCGCCCAGGTACGGCTTACACGTTCGAGTATTTAGTCTGGTCCACTGACCTTGCCACAGAAGATTTATTGATTTCTTTCCCAGAGAGAGACTCGACTGTAGATCACGAGGAACATCCCAAGTCTCCTTGACCTCTGCAGCCGACTTTTCAAGTAAGTCAGCCTGCTCATTGCCGCAGATACGACAATGACCAGGCACCCAGATCAGCGTGAATGACTTGTTGCATGAATGCAACTTATTAACAATGCGGCCCTGGATCTAGTTCGAGTCCGTAGAACAAGATGCGATTGCCTGAAGGGCTGACTTCGAGTCAGAAAATATGACAAATGAGTCATGCTGAGAATTTAGAACATAGTCCATGGCTTTGTCAATAGCAAAAAGTTCGGAGGTAAACACAGATATATGAGTCGGCAACCAATACATGAGGGCACATTCGGTCGATCATACACTAGCACCCCCACATTCACTTGACTTGGAGCCGTCGGTGTACAATTGGTGAGACCCCAAGTGACGAATATGATGTTACGAAACAAATGGTGGACCTCCGCCTCCGGCGCCTTGGCCTTTGGTACTGGGAGCCAAGATACATCAATAGTAAAACCGGGTGGCTCCCAAGGCGCTATATTTTTAAACACCAACTTGTCACAGTCACTGAGGTCCACACCAAGCTCCTGAGTTAGTAAGTGGAGGCGAACGGCAAGTGGCCGACTCACCCCCTGCAGAAGGTGGTGGTATTGACGCAGGGGGGTACAGGCCACATTGCCGATATTACTTTTCCTATATGTTCTGAGGCCATAGGACCAAATTAGGAGGTCACGGCGAATACGGAGGGGAGGCACATTCACCTCCACTTCCATACGAGCTACACGGGTACACCAAAAGGCTCCAAGACACATTCGCAAATATTTATTCTGCAACACATCCAGTCCTTTCAGCGTGCCATAGGATGCAAAGCCATACACCTGTGCGCCATAGTCTAGCTTCGATCGAATAAGGGACTTATACACCATTAATAAAGATTTTCTGTCGGCACCCCATGTAGTACCCGCTAGGTACTTGAGGACATTTAACGGTTTGTCACAACTAGCAATCAAATTATTAACATGAATTTTGAATTTCAAACAACAATCAAAATGTATTCCCCAAAACTTTACAGCATTTTGAAAAGGTACCGCCTGATTATCCAATGTTAAGCATAAATTAGGTATGTTACGATTAGTGAAGACTACAGCGGCACACTTAGGGACGGAAAACTTAAATCCCCACTGCAAGGCCCATTGGTGGTTGGAGTCAAGGGCTGCTTGAATCCGCCCAGCCGAAAATTGTGCATTATGGGAAGAGTGCCATATTGCACAATCGTCAGCATAGAGCGAGTATTTAAGATTCCTCGGGATGGGAGCTGATGACAGAATATCATTGATCATAATACTAAATAAAGTGGGACTAAGAACACTTCCCTGTGGCACCCCGTTTTCCTGGAAAAATATATCCGATAATACGTTACGGGGCAATTTGACAGAGAAAGTTCTGTCTCTTAAGAAATTTGAAATAAAAATAGGCAAATTTCCTCTTAAACCATAAGCATAGAGCTTCATTAGTATACCGTGTTGCCATGTCATGTCATAGGCTCTATGTATGTCCAAGAACACCCCTATCATAAATGCTTTATTGGCAAATGCCTCTGCAATACAATGCTCCAAATTCATTAAATGATCTAGTGAACTTCTGCATTTACGGAAGCCACATTGTTGATCATTTAACAAATTCTCCGACTCTAAAACAAAAAGAAGCCTATTATTAACCCATCCGTTCCATGACCTTACATAGACAAGAAGTCAACACAATAGGACGAAATGAAGTGGGATTCATAAGACGACCAGCCTCCTTGGGTATCGGTATGGCATGTGGAAAGTGCCATGAATTTGGGAACGTTCGAGACGCCCAAATCTCATTGAACAATACTAACATCTTAATCAGGTTGTCCTGATTAAGATGCTGGATCATACCGTATGTGATAGTGTCTGGTCCAGGGCTGGTGTCTTTACAGGATTTAACCCGTCACGTCCCGAGGTTTTCCGCACTTCCGACATCCCCCAGTCCCGAGGTATTTTCGATTTTTTTTTTTTTTTGCTAAAACCTTTGCTTTTGGTGAGAAACATCGAAAATTCATAGAGAAATCGCTCACCTGAGGTTTAAAGTGCCCAATCCAGGTAGGAGTTCCTCCTTACCTGAGTGGGTTTTCTAACATGCTGGCACCAAAGAAAACGAGTTCTATGGGAGGGTAACTATTTTATCCACTCATAAACGGTATTTATTTATTTACTTGGTACGAATGTATATGTAGTATGACAGTATATTGGTTTTCAAGCAGCAATAAAGGCATTATAAGCATTGTTTCACTCACTAACTAATCACCATACCTGACCTATTTTTGCCACACTACCTGATCGTTATTTCTGGCTGTTTCTTCTTCTAATGCTATGTAAACATTGTCCTCCACATTGTCATCGATTGGGGAATCACTCTGGCCCTGAAGAACTTTACTAGCCAGGTCACTGGTAACAGGTCCTTTGCCAAGACAATGTCATGAGGGGGGGAGGGGGGAGGTTATGCAGTGTAAGGCATTGTCCCTGCTTGGTATCTTGTACAGGAATAGAGGAAGGTGTCCCGTGTATACATACGAAAAATCACGTGCGAAAATTGAAAATTGTGCAAATTAGCGACCTTGCAATTGCACGACGTACTGGTACGTCGCCGGGACTGGTAAATGCAAATCGTTGCAACATACCCATACGTCGACGGGATGGGGTGGGTTAAGGGCAAGGAGCAGTTCATCTAGCGTAAGCTCTTGGTTGTATGGGGAGTCTACATCTTCTGTGGCAAAATCTATTAATTGTAGCTCAGCCGTGCATTTATGATGGTGGCAACGCTGGTCATAATTGGCTGAGCTATTTACATGGGAAAAACTCCCGGCGAGGATGTTAGCAAAGTCCACGGGCTCGTCATAGATGGTGTTATTCACCTGCAGGGTGGTGATAGGGATGTATGGGCCTTTAATATTTAATATTATGATAGCGGACCAGACTTTACTTAATGCTGTTGTACGAGTCACCGTGGACACAAAGGACCCACAGGAGTCACGTTTGGCCCTTCTTATTATTCTCCTTGCCTCAGCCCGTGCCTGTTTGTATGCAATAAAATTTTCCTCAGTGGGCTGACTATCAAAAATCCTGTATCTCCTATTGTGTTTTCTAAATGCTTGTCGGCAATCCGGCGTCCACCAATGTGCTCTATGCTTCGCATGAACTGTAGAAGTTTTGGGAATAGCAGCCTCAGCTGCGTGTAATATGGAAGTAGTTACATTTTCGATCCTAACATCTATGGTCTCCCCAGATATATCTAAATTGGCGATTCTTGAGAAGGATCCCCAATCTGCTTTCTTATAGTTAAATTTTGGAGGTGGAGGGTCCGAAACGATGTCGCGTGTATAAGAAAGATAGATGGATAAATGATCACTTCCCAAGGAGTCATCATAAGGGTCCCATGAGAAATCTTGATGTATACCAGGGGAGGCCAAAGATAAGTCAATGGCCGAAAAGTTACCAGTACGATCATCTACACAAGTCATTCTACCATCATTCAGAAGCCAGAGGTGTGACTGTAGTATTAGGTCGGCTACTTGCTCCCCACGACCATCAATCCTCAAGCTACCCCATTGATAGTGATGGGCGTTGAAGTCGCCTAACACTGACTTATTTCCAGGCAGATATTCAAATAGTGAATTTAAAGCGTCACTGTCAATGGGGCCATGTGGAGGACAGTACAGAGAGCAAATAGACAGATATGTGTTATTAAATTTTACTCTGCACACAACAGCTTCCAGAGCAGAATTAGAATCACTTCCTTTTGTGGGTGTGATTTGTGTGTATATGGCAACTCCGTGACCTTCGTATCTTCTATACGAATGGTAGTGTTTGAACTGTGGAGGATCAGGATGATCCTCCAGGCTCGTCTCCTGTAAACAAACAACGTCTGGCCTGTGTATTTAAAGCAAGAATGCTACATTTTTTAACTTATCCCTAACACCTCTACAATTCCACTGTAATATAGTGAATGCGGCGGTTTAAGATTTACGAGGGTGGCCAGTGCTCTTATTCTTTTTTTGTCGCCCGCCAGCAGGCGAGCGACTACCAGGGGACCTATCACGGTGATTGGAGACAGAAACCTCCATTTTGTAGTCAATAACGAGGGTCCCAGATTCCACAGAGGAAGAGTTACCCTTTCTCTCCTTCGCTGGGCCAGGAGCAGGTAAGACATGAGGTTGTGACTTGGTGAGGGTGGTCATATTACTCTTACTAGAGTTGTCAGGCTTCTGTTTAGGCTTGACTGACTGAGAGGCAGCAGCAGCCTGAGAGTAAGAAGTTGCAGTGGGGATGTCAGTCTGAGAGGTGGATTGGACAGGAGGCTGAGATGGAGAGGTAGAGTGTGTGGCAAGAAGAACCAGTTCAGGATCAATCTGTGTTTCAACAGAGCACATCAAGGGACAGGACATCACCGCCGAAGCATAGGACCTATTCGGTGTGGGAGCTGCATGCAACTCCCTCACCTTTTTCCTTGCTTCGTCACCTTCACCGCACAGACCTCTTTCTCCTTTTTCCACTTGGGACAGTCCCTAGAGGAAGTGGAGTGAGCATCCTTGCAATGGAAGCAACAGACAGTCTTGGATGTGCAGTGTTCAACATCATGACCCTGTGTTGCACATTTGCTACACACTGGTTGCGAAGCCTGACAAGTCTTATCTGTGTGTCCATAGAGCTGATAATTCAAACATCTAAGAGGGTTAGGGATATACGGTCTTACGTTAAGTATTTCGTAACCAACTGTAATCCGCGAAGGGAGTACAACCTTGCCAAAAGTCAGTACAATTGTTGCAGTCTTCTTACGCCTTCCGTGAATCTGGTGATAAACCGTGCATCAATGACAACTTGCGTAGCTAGTTCATGTATGATGTCATTCTCCTCCATAACCATGATATCCCTGCAAGTGATAACTCCCTTGCATGAATTCATGGAAACCGAGATCATCGACTCGACGTCATGACAGTGAAACTTGCGCAGCTTTAACAAGTCCTTTACCTGAGAGGAGTTGAAAGTTTTTACAAGGAGGTCTCCATTTCCAAGTTTTTTTACTTGTTCCACCTCTCCCGCACAGTGGTCAATCACCTTCTTGACAATGAAGGGATTGAGTCTGGACAGGGGAGTGAAACCTAGAGCATGAATCGTTACGTAGGTCGCATTCCCTACAGGAACTTCAAGTGGGGCTCGAGTCTGGCGTCCGTCAGTCTGGGGGTGGTCAGTCACGTCAATTGTATTGTCGGCAGGACCACCTACCCCCCTGAAGGGGGGGGAGGCAGCAGGGGCGTCCGACATAGTAACCACCTCCCCCGTGAGGGGGAAGTGGGAAGAGAGAGAAAAATGAGCAAGGGACAAAGCACCCAGGGAAGACACACCTAGTCTGAGATTCCCCTCTCAAACCACTCTCGGGAGGACGCGCCAGTGTGTGACTCACATCCCAGAGCGATCAGTGGGGAGTACACTCCAGAGGTGAGTAAGCAAAGGCAATCTCAGGAAACAGATATAGACACTTACTATATCTCTAAAGGGCTGGGAGGAAAATTAGGACTAGCTAACCTAACTTTTATTTACGCGATATACAAAACTAATGCCGGTGAGGCAGCCCTGCAAAGCTAGAGGAGAGCCAGAAAAACACGTCCGTACTCCCCACGACCATATATTAAAGTCCCCCACTGTATTACCTTTTCCCCCGGAATTATAAGTTCTTGTTTCTTTTGTTTGTTTGTTTTCCATTCTTTTCAGTCACTAATTTAGACGAGAACGATCTTTGTATCATTGCTGTTTCGTAATCAGTTCTGAAACTCCTTTCGGTGTTTCATACCTTAACCTTAAACATATACTAACCTGGGGATCAGTCGGCTGTAGTCGGCCACTAGCTTTACACTTTCTGCATGTCATTGGTTTGGTCAGTAATGCCTATTTTTCTGGTACCTTATTTTTTATTTATTCTGTTCTAATTTTTTTATTATATAATCTATTGCTAAGTACAGACTTTGATGTTCTTTATGTATATTC